>NC_058132.1:247266251-247311203 GCF_016433145.1 Gracilinanus agilis
TGAGAATCAAATAAGATAATATGTATGAAGCACCATGTAAATGCCTACAGATTATTACAGTTATTTAACTTACCCTCCAAAGGGTACATAAATGCTAAAAGATCTCCAAAAAGAGGAAACCCACTACTTCCCAGTGCCATCCATTCCACTTCTGAAGAATTTATTATTAGGAAAAAATTTTTTTATTAAAAACCTAATTTAGAGGAGACTAACGCAGAACTCTAAAAATGAAATGAGGAAGGATTCAAAGACTTAGAACAAGAAGGGGCCTGGAGTTCATCTAGCCCAGCTCCCTCATTTTACAGATCAGAAAACAGAGTCCCAGAGAGAATTTTTGCCCAAGATCACACTACTTAGCTAGGAGTCTGGCTTCAGTCCTGACTCTAAATGTAGCTGCCTTTCGACTGTGTCACAACAAAATCAAGTTATATTCATTCATTCATTCAATAACTATGTGCCTGCGTATAGTTCTAGAGGAGATACAAAGATGTTTATATTCCTCAGATATGTATATGTAATATGTAACATAAATATATGTGTGTGTGTATATATATATATATATATATATATATATATATATATATATATATATATATATATAGAGAGAGAGAGAGAGAGAGAGAGAGAGAGAGAGAGAGAGAGAGAGAGAGAGAGAATGAAAGTATTTTACTTTGGGAACAGCTAGGTGGCTCAGTGGATAGAGAGCCAGGCTTGGAGACTGGAGGTCCTGGTTCAAATCTAGCCTCAGACACTTCTAGCTGGGTAACCCTGGGCAAGTCACTTAACCCCAATTGTGTAGCCCTTACTGCTCTTCAGCCTTGAAACTAATACTCAGTATTGATTCTAAGACAGAGGGTAAAGGTTTATAAAAGCAAAAATTTTTTTTCCTTTAGTTTTTACCCTTTTTCTAGACTGCTATATTGACCTGAATAATCCATGGTTCACTTTTATATATTGCGTAAATACTAGCAAAGTCTTTTAGCCATGAGAGCATTTTTTAGGGTTAAAATGCTATATTTCTATTTTACAGGTAGGGAAACCAAAAGGAAAGAGACTTGCCCATAGTCTCATGGCCAATAAGTATTAGAATCAGAGCTCGGGTCACCAGTCAGGAGACTGATTAGACTGATTATGTCATTTCCTAAAATTCATTCAAGACCTTTACAATAAACTAAAAGGTCATTTCATCCCAATAAGAAAGAAGTAATTCCTTATTGCTCCACTCATAATTGAACATGTCTTCACATTTGTTCTCTAGCCTGCAGTTTGCAAAGCTTTAATGTCTTAATTCATTCCCAAGAACTCTGAGTGTATTGCTTTCACCAAGTTTGCCTAGAGTCTGACCTTCAGTGCCTAAAATGGCTCTCCATCTGGTTCCCACTCTTCCTATTCCTGCCCAGGTTCCAAAAATGTTCTTTTCTTACTGTACCATTTTGCCACTATGAGTTATTATTTTTTTTTAAATGTAAAATCATATGTTTTAGATTTCTTCTGTGCTATATTTTTAATGTATCAACTTTCTGGCACATATTAAGTGCTTAGTAATTATTTACTGACTTGAAGTATTTGGAGAAGGAATATTTTCATGGTAATATTTCCCCCTGATTTTGTGTCCTAGTGAAAATAGTGCTGCCCAGGTTATTATCTTTGTTACTGAGCAGTTTTAATATTGGGGCTTCAGTCTGGGTTTAGTTATTGGCTGAGATTTTTCAGGAATGAATCACTGGTGAGCTTCTGATGCTTGCTTTCTGGGTGACTATGGGCAGTTGAATGTTTTTCAGGGGAAACCACACCATTGCAATGCAGACAAATTTCTCCCAGATGTATTGGTCTAATCTGAGTTAGCAAACGTGATCTGTAATTTCCCTGACATTTTTTCCTTTCCCATCCATTTGTATTTATTGAACAACAAGTATATATGAGATGTTGTCTTATGTCAGTGATGGTGAACCTTTTAGAGATGGAGTGCCGGGCCCTGCCCCAGACAAAGTGCCATGCCCCTCCCCTCCACATGCTGGGTATGCCTTGCCCCTCTTTACCCCACACAGGGGATGGAGGAAGCACTCCCATTGGGCTGCTGGATGGAGGGGCAGGTGAAGTGAGGAATGTCCTCAGCGAGTATAGAGAGGGTGACGGGAGTGTCTTGAGAGCTCCACTCCCTCTAGCGCTGCCACCTGTGAGCCACCCACCTTAACCACTGTGCATGCACATGGGCTGCTGGGCAGAGGGGTGGGAGTGTGGAAAAATGTCCTCAGGCCTCTGCCTTTCTATTAATGAACTTTTTTGGAGGGGGAGGGCAGCTGAGTGCCCACAGCAAATGCTCTGTGTGCCATCTTTGGCATCCATGTCATAGGTTTGCCATCACTATCCTATGTACTTCAGTAGATACAAAGATTTATAAGACATAATTCCCCAATCAATTTCCCATATAGTAGTAGTACTAAATAACAGTATTAGGGGATGTTAGGTGGCTCAGTGGTTAAAGAGTTAGGCCTGGAGATGAGAGGTCCTGGGTTCAAATGTGGCCTCAGACACTTCCTAACTGGATGACCCTGGGCAAGTCGCTTAACCTCAATTGCCTAGCCCTTAGTGCTCTTCTACCTTGGAACTGATATTTAGTATCAATTCTAAAACAGAAGATAAGGTTTATTTATTTTTTATTTATTATTTTATTTTTTCACATTACTCTTATTCACTTATTTATTTACTTGTTTATTTAGTATTTAATTATTTTTTGCATTAAGAATAAACAAATAGCAGTATTGTGGATTGTGGAGGACTCCGTTAATATTTCAGAGCAGGAACTAGAGCAAGGTAACAATTGTCCCAATGTATAAAGCTTAAATAACGCTGAGTTTAGAGGAGTCAACATTGGTAGCTCCTGCAGTCCCAATGAGGCACTTACTTACAGAGTCCTTTAGCAGCATGGGAACAACAGAGCTTATTTATATCTTCAAAATGGTCTTCCATTCCTAGAGATCTCCAAGCAGAGGCCAAATGACCAATTATTGGATATAGTCTAATCTAGTGTGTGGATAGATTGAAGTTAGCTGACATCCTTTTCAAGTCTTGAATTCAGTGATTCTGGGAAGTGAAAAAGTAATTAAGTCTCACTAGCACTTAATATATGGATTGACCTCTGCACCTTCACTCAATCCTATGTCAGATGGTCATTACGTATGATGGCACCTGAGGTATAGTGAGGGAAAAACAGGAGAGCCACAAAGTGGAGAGCTTTAGAGTAAAGCCCCTACATTCCTTTGCTTACATCTTTCTGAAATATATTATAATTAGAATGTGACAATTATATTATCTAGTTTTAAACCAAGTTAGCCTTCATAAAATAGGCAAGCATCTTCAAAAGATTCTTGAAAAGAAATGGTGGGTCATAGATTATATTAATAAATAATGCCACGACTTGTCGTGACATATGATTGTGATGGAATAATACCGCATCACAAGAAATGATGAGCTGTTAATTTTGGAGTCATGGAAATACCTTTATAAAATCACGAGGAATAAAATGAGCAGAAATGGAGAACATTACGTACAGCAACAGAAATATTGTTTGAAGATTAACTTGTGTATGTCCACCTCCAGAGAAAGAAGTAATAAATAGAAATAAGCAAGATATGGTTTTATATCTATATATGAACATATATCTTTCTGTAGAATTATGCCTTCTCTCATGTGGGGGAAGAGAGAAAGGGATTTAACTGGACAAATAAATTTAAAATTAAATAAATAATGCAAGCTCAAGTAAACAATGAAAGTGACAGAGCTGATATCTCTACCCTTATAACAAGGTCTTTATCAGCCACATTGCAAGATAAAAATAAATGATAGTCTAATCAGATTTAAAAGTAACTAGTAAAATTATTTTATTTTCAAAAAATTTTGGATAGTTAATAAATAAAATAAAAATTATTCTTAAAATGACTTTACTTCATCTCTTTTAAAAAATTTCTCCCGTTAGGATGTTTTATAATTTACATAATATATTTGTTAATAATAATAGTCAATAAACATTTATTAGTGTTGTATGCCCATTATGCTTAGCCTGGGAATACAAATCAGAAAAAAAAAATCTCTGCCCTGAAGGAGCTTACCGCCTAATTGTGGAAGGCAATACACAAAGCACTGTCCTAATTTCTGGTGATACAAATAAGATATAGACAGTTCCTGCCTTGAAGGAACTTATAGTCTAAATGGGGAATTGTTCAGTTGTTTCACTCTTGTTTGACTTCCCGATCCCATCTGGGGTTTTCTTTTCTTTCTTTCTTTTTTTTTTTAAACCCTTAACTTCTGTGTATTGGCTCCTTAGTGGAAGAGTGGTAAGGGTGGGCAATGGGGATCGAGTGACTTGCCCAGGGTCACACACTGGGAAGTGTCTGAGGCCAGATTTGAACCTAGGACCTCCCATCTCTAGGCCTGACTCTCAATCCACTGAGCTACCCAGCTGCCCCTTGGGGTTTTCTTGGCGGAGAGACTAGAATGGTTTGCCCTTCCCTTCTCTAACTCATTTTACAAATGAGGAAACTGATGCAAAGAGGGTTAAGTGACTTGCCCAGGGTCTCACAGATGAGTCTTCCTGACTTCAGGCCTAGCACTCTATCCTCTGTGCCACCTAGCTGCCCCATCTAATTGAGGAAGGATCCTCTAGTCCTCCATTCAAAGAGGAGAAGCTTTTGAGGGTACTGAGGAAGTGCTGAGTATCAAAGCTAAAGCAGTTTACATGATGATGAGACTTGTTGTGATGAACGTGTCCAGGGGAAAGCATAATATTCATGAGCCCAAATCAAGTAGAGCAACTGGAAGGAAATGAATACAATAGCACGAGAATATAATTTATAAATTAACATACATATATACATGCTCAAAATATTAATGATAGAGAGGCACAATCAAACAAGTTTGGGGATCCTCTAACAGAATTGTAAAACAATTTACATTGTCAGTAAAACCTAGGAGAATTTTAATTGACTTTATTCTTGGTTTAGCTTTACTGTAAATTTTGCTGACATCGTAGTAATTTTCCATTTGTTATTTAGTCATGCCTGACTCTTCCTAACTCCATGGACCACAGCTATCCATGATGTTTTCTTGACAAGGACACTGAAGTGGCTTGCCATTTTCTACTACAGTGGATCCAGTGGATCTTTTCATCAGACAATCAGAGATTAAGTGTCTTGCCAAGGGACACACAGCTAGGAAGTATCTGAGGCCAGACTTGAACTCAAGTCTTCCTGATCTCAGACCTGGCACTCTATCCACTGAGTCACCTAACTTCCTTCTAGGCATACAGAGTTTAAATGACTTGCCCAGGGTTATACACCTAAGTTATACACCTAAGAGTCTGAGACTGGAGAAGAACTCATCTTCCTGACTTCTGATGCAGTTAAAAAGTAATGTCTAAGATCATTGTTGTCATAACTCCTCACCCTCTCTTATTATTCACATGAACTCGAGGCTGTGTTGCTCTTAGAGGTTCCCCATATTCCTAGTGGCTATCCTGGCATCTCTGAAGCCCTTTTTAAAGCTGAATCAAGCTGAGATAAAAGCAGGGTAGAAATAGCCTCAGTGTTTCCTCCCCAGGGCCCTTCCTCCCTAGAGAATACTTTCTTTTTTTTCCTTAAAAAAAAAAAGAACACTTACTTCCAATTTTAGAATCAATACTAAGTATTGGTTCCAAGGTAAAAGAGTAGAAAGGACTAAGCAATTTTGAAAGTAAGGAGAAAAGAAATCACTGTACTATTTATAACAAATCATACTACTGTATCATTATTATGTTACAGATTATATTGTATATTTTTAAATGGTAACAAAGAAAAACAAGAGTTTAGTAGGACCTTTAGAGACCATATACTCCAACATCCTCATTGTATAGTTGAGGCCCAAAGAAGCTGAGAGACTTATCCAAGATCACATAGTGACAGAGCTAAGATCTGAACTTGGGTCTTCTGACTCCAAACCTGTGGTTTCCACTGAACCACTCTGTGGAAGCATAACTACATAGAAAAAGGTCCAGGAGCAGTTACCAAAACAACAACAACAACAACAACAACAACAAAAACAAAAACAAAAACAAAAACAAAAACAGGAAGAATGAGAACAGATTTAAAAGAACACTTTCCCCGTTCTATGAAGTCTGACCCCTGAAGATTTACTGATCTTCAAAAAATAAGTTCAATATATTTTTCTCATAAACTCCATACTGGTAATAAATTTGTCAGGATTTCTGCTCTTTTCTCTTGCCTCCTTAAATTTTTTTTTTCTAAGATGGCGTTTGTTAGGAGGAAGGGGTCAAGAAATCTGGTTTAAACTTCCTATCTATGCCACTAACTAGGCATGAAATCTTGGTCAAATACTCTAGCCCCTCTAGGCCTCAGCTTCCTCTCCATAAAATAAGGTGGTCAGACTAAGCGATCTCTAATCTCTTTTTTAACCCTAATGACTGACTAGAGGAGCAAGAAAAGACAGAGAGAACAAAGCAACCCCAGAGTGTCTTCTACATCTGAGATGTCTCATCTCTCCTTCAGCTGCTTGCTTGTTTTCTGTGTTTTGTTAAGTCAATAGGGCAGGGATGATGCTGTTTCATGTGTTTTGTAAAGAACTGTCACCAAATAATATACAATAATGCCCTTGTTTTTAAGCATGGTGCTCAGAGGCTCCCAGTCATTTTCCTTAGATCCTGTAATAATATATTGTCCTTTGTATTCAGAGATGGGACTGCTGCAGCAAAATGGAAAACACACCAGTTTCCAAGTCAGAAGACCCGAGTTCTTGATCCATTCTTTCTATATAACTTTAGACAAATCACCTAATCTTTCAGCTTCCTTACCTGTAAATTGGTGATGATAATATCTCCCCTGTCTATTTCCCAGGCTTGTGGAGATGATCAAATTAGACAATTTGCTATCAAGTTCTTTGTAAACTCTAACGCTAACAACTATTTTTTTTAAAACATAGATTTTAGTTACTTCCTATGAGCTGATAGATTGAAAAAGTCAATGCATTTTTGGCTATCCTTGCCACACTTCCTGCTTTTAAACACACACATTATTTTAAGGATAGAGCCCTTCATACAGGGTCAGTTGGTGGCTATGACTCTGACTTAATCATATGGTGCCTTTGCTAGGAAAAAAAATTATCCCACCAGTACTTGCTGCTTGGGAACAAGTACATGGCATGGTGGATAAAGTGCCAGGCCTGAACTTTGGAAGACCTAAGTTCATATCTGGCCTCAGACACTTCCTAACTGTATGACCCTGGGCAAGTCACTTAATCCTCTTTGCCTCAAGTTTCCTCCTCTGTAAAATGAGCTGAAGAAAGGAATGGCAAACCACTCTAATATCTTTTGCCAAGAAAACCCCAAATGGGGTCCTGAAGAGTCTGATACAACTGAAACAACTGAGTGAAATAACTAAATAACAACACTTGGTGCTTGCCAAAGTAATCTGCATTTGCCATCACTACAATGGTTCCACCTGTCCTTTGCTGCACTCTCTCTGTTAACTTATGATTCCTATTTTACATTATCAGCACACTCCTTCTTAAAGCCATTCCCTCCTCTCTAACTCATTTTACAGATAAGGAAATTGAGGCAGACGAGGTTAAGTCCCTTGCCCGGTGTCATACAACTAGGACGTGTCTGAGGCCAGACTTGAACTCAGGAAGATGCATTTTCCTGACTCCAGGATTGGCACTTTATCCACTGCACCACCTGTTCGACCCATATTGAATATTAAGTGATCAAACAGATCCATCACTGATGGCTCCTAGAGTACAGATACCCACAAACTGAGATGATGCTTATTGCTCAGCCAGGGGAAATAGACAAGGATAAATAGCAAGTCAAAAAGGAAAAATTGTCTGTGATAACTATAGGTCAAAAACTAGTCACCAAGATACTTCCATAGGACCATCAGTTTCAAGCTACAGTGGATCCTAAAGGTCTGTTAGTCCAAGCCCCTCATTTTAGAGCTGAGGAAGCTAAGAACTCCAGAAATAAAGTGACTTGCCCAAAGCCACAAAGTAGCAACGTTGGGATTTGAACCCAGATTCTTTTTAATCAAATCCAGTTCTCTGCTACCCTGTTGCCTCCATATTAAAGACTAGAGATACGCTAGGATGTCAGAAAGTAACTTGCCCAAGATCATGTAGCAAATCAGCTCCTGAAGCATATAGGCTATATCTTTGACTCTGTGGCCTCTCTACCCAGATATCTATTGAATAATTGGTAGTTTATTCTCTTTCTATTCTAAATATACTTATATCTGGACTCATTTGATTTTCTTTTGGAATATGAGGTCCTTGTGAATGGGGATGTTTTTATTCTCTGTATCCCCAGGACCTAGCAGAGTGCCTGGGACATAGAGGGCACTTGTCTATAATGGCCTCAAAGCAAATACTATAATTTGGGGAAAAATCAGTCTTTTTAAATTTCTCAGTGTTTATTAACATTTTATTTTAATGGGCTTTGCAAATGAAGGCTGTTTTCCACTCAAGCTCCACTAGATCTGTCAGAATAGATTTAGCCACATTCTTGATGACTCTTGGTAGTATCATAGAATTTTGAGCTGCAGGGAACATATCTTAGAGGTCATCTTGTCTAACTCTTTCATTTGGGGGATGAAGAAAGTGGAACCCAAAGAGTCCCAGGGATTTACAAGTTCTCCTTCTTGATACGCAGTGGGGATGTTATTATCAACAGCCGAATATGTATTAGCAATATTTTTTCATATGGCACCATGTTTCAAAGGACCTCATAGAATGTGACCCTAGAGACCATCTTGCATAACTCCTTCGTTTTACATAGGAGGAAACTGAAGCCTAAACAAGTGAAGTGACTTGTCCAAGTTTTACACACACACACACACACACACACACACACACACACACACACACACACACACAATGTATGACTTCATTAGTGTAGAAAGCTACCAATGCAGATCACCTTGTTCTGAAATTTATAGTTTTAAAAGCTTACTTAGAGAGGGCAGCTAGGCTGCTCAATGGATTGAAAGCCAGGTCTGGAGATGGGAGACCCTGGGTTCAAATTTGGCCTCAGACACTTTCTAGCTGTATGTCCCTGGGCAAGTCAGTTAACCCCACTTACCTCTCCCTTGCTGTTTTTCCTGCCTTGGATATACAATATTGATTCTAAGATGGAACGTAAAGATTGTTTTATAAATGCTTATAAAGAACACTGAGAAGTTAAGTGACTTTCCCAAGGTCATACACCTAAAATGTGTTAGAGGAGGGACTTGAACCTAGATCTTCTGCCCTTCAAGGCTAGATCTGTTTCTACTGTGCCAAACTGCTTTTTTTTTGCTCAAAGTATTGCAACTAGTAAGATGGGACCAAGCTAAGTAAACACTGAGTCCTGAAAATATTAGAATTGCTAACTATTTTTCATAGGAAAAACTAGTGATAGTGCCATAGATTAATTTCAGATCTTTTTCTCATTCACGATTGCAACTTGCTTTTCTGAAAAGAAGTTATAAACATTTTTTTGTGCAATATTATGAGGCCATTTGATTCATCTCTTATTTTTTTCTCAATTTATACCAATGTAGCTGCAGTTTAATATAAGGTCTAATATTAAGCTTTATTGTACTTACTTCTGCTACTCTTTTTTAAAACAATATTTTTCCATAATTAAATGTAAAAACAATTTTTAACATTCTTTTATTTTTTAATTTTGAGTTCCAAATTTCTTCCTATCCATCCCCTCCCCTCCCTCTGAGATGGTATGCTGCTTTTTTTTTTTTAAGGCAAACACATTCAAACTTTTTTAAAAGCCACTGATGTTTAAGCTAGATCTTCATAATGAAAAATGGTACATTTGATATAGAATGGGTCATTTTCTTAAGAATTGTTCAATTTCCCTTAGAGACAGGAGGTCCTACATTCAGATCTGCCTCAGACACTTCCTAGCTGTGTGAACCTGGGCAAGAGGTAACTCCCACCCTTAGCTCTTACTATCTTCTGCCCTGGAATCAATATACAGTATTGATTCTATGATGGAAGGCAAGGGTTTAAAAAAATAAAAGAATTGTTAAACTTTTAAACTACTGACTTAATGGAATTTAGAAATTCACCTTCTTGACATCTTACCCTTAGTGAATTTCCCCAAAAATATACTCAAAGTTCCTTACTGGTCATCACAGGGAATAGGAACATGTAGTGTGGAACTGTTTTAAAAAATGTGTTGGCTCTGAGGTCAGAGAGTCTGAGATCAAAATCTGGCTCTAAACATGTATGGGGAACTTTAGGTAAAGTTGCTTAACATTTCTGAGACTCAGTTTCCTCATCTGTAAAATGAGTTAATTAGTTGATCTCTGAGATCCCTTCCAGAACTAAATTGATGATTCTTCCAAAGATATTTCCCCTACTATTTCAGTTATCTTCTTTGAAAAATAAAATGATTATGGAAAACTTCTATTTATGTAGAAAGTATTAAAATTGATGTTGAAGATTCTGCAATAACATTTTAGGCAAACATAATTTTAATTGGGAAGCATTCTGAATTATTAGTTTTATCTTTTCTGACATTGTTTATAATGTAATATTTGAAATGAAAGTTGAGCCAACAAAAAGGTTGCTTTGAGAACCTTGATATTCCTGTTTTCTTATTTTTGGATTTCAAATTCATTACTGTTTATAATACAGCAGACTTTTTTATAGTGGATGTGGCCATACATGCAGAGTGCTTCCAATGAGATAATGTTTGGAAATTGTTTTACAAACCTTAAGTCAGTCTATAAATATTGACTATTATCAGCTCTTTTTATTACTCATGGAAAAGTATAACGAGATTAGTCTGTCTTTTTAGAAGAGATCTTATTGGATTCTGTCCTGATTCCTATATGGTTCTATTAGGTGCCACAGATGTTGCTTCTGGCAGTGTCGACCCTCCCTATGATGAACCATGACAAAAAGAAACCAGTGTGTAAGCCACCCAAAATCTGCAGATCCTTCTTGATCAGCATCTGTAGCAAACTCTAGAGCCTAGTGCTATTGGTAATTTTCTCTGGCCACTTTGTAGTTCACCATGTCTAATTGTGGTGTTAGTCTTTACATAGATAACAATCTAGGAGTGACACTGTCAATTAGTCTGTATCACTACGTCATGAAAAGAGCTATGTTTACATGCCCAATTGTCTTGCCCTTTTCAGCTTTTAGAGTGTTGTCCTATAATACTTTATGACATTTTTTGATGAGGGGCACTTTTTATATTTGATACATTTGATGTTTCAATTCATTCTCTCAGTGTTTTTGAGAGCATACAGTCTTCTGGAAGTGAGGATAAGCTTCCTATGGTATTTAACAATATGGTGGAAATGAAGATCCTTTCCTTAATACTACAAATCTAATATTTATGTTGAGAAATTTAAATCCCCTCTGGAAAAAGGAAATGAACTTGGAGTCTGGCTACTAATACCTATTGGTCATTATGATATAAATTATGCCTTGCCCCTTGTCTTTTACATTAGCTAAAATATACCAAGAGAGAAGCTTTGAAAAGACTCTAATCAAGCATTGATGTCTAAAGCATGAATTACTTCTCAGAGTTACCTTTGACCTCACTAAAAATAAAATCAACTTGATGTGGTTGCTCTTTTGAAAGATATTATCATTAAAGCATCCTCTCATCCCAGAGGAATTCTTCGTTTCTAAGATACTGGAGTATATTTTCTTAATAATCTCAACAAGGAAATATATTAATAATGTAAATTAATTTGTAGTCCTCTCTTCTTCATAGGAGGAATGAACACCTCAGGTCTTCATCATGAGCCAATGGGCAGAGACAGAGGGGATTTAGTAATGGTAGTTAAGAATTACATCTCAAAGGGAAACCGCAACTCAAAATTCAATTTGTATGTTTCTTTCCATATTAAAACATTAATTAAAGTGGAATCAGTCAGTATCTGGAGGTTGCTAACTTTCTAGAAGGGAGCCAAGAACCCAGAAATTTTTTTCTATGTAATTCAATGCAATATATATTTACTAAGTGCCTACTATGCATTGTGCTAAGCACTAGGGATACAAAAACTGACAAAAAAAAAACAGTCCCTACCCTCATGGAGCTTAGAATCTAATGGACAAGACCATGCATAAACTAAAAGACAGTCAGACAGACAGACAGACAGATAGATAGATAGATAGATAGATAGATAGATAGATAGATAGATAGGGAGGGAAGGAAGGAAGGAAGGAAGGAAGGAAGGAAGGAAGGAAGGAAGGAAGGAAGGAAGGAAGGAAGGAAGGAAGAAAGGACAAGTTATATTCAGGACAAATAATAGGAAATAATTAAAGGAAGGAAAGCACTGGGAAAAAAAGATGGGTTAGGGAAGGTTCCTGTAGAAGGTGGGATTTTAGCTAGAGTTTATGTGCTAAAGTTTATATATACAATTTACTTACAGAGGAAACCCAAAGGCCCTCACTTAAAATTTGTTTCTTCATATTTTACATAGAGTTCTAAGGATTCATGATTGCCAATCCACAGCAAATTAGAAAAATTAAATTAGAAGGAGATGATGAGGGTGATGATGGTCTTCTAAAAGTAGGCAAGGTGAGAGAAGCAAGATGTTATCACTGAGAGTCCAAAAACCTATGAGGAAGAAGAAAAACTTTTAAAAAGCAGACAAAAACTCCAAAACTCAAATGAAATATGTCAAAGTGCTCCATAAACTGTAAAACCATAGGCAAATGTTAAGTATATGTAAACATGTGGCAGTGCAGGAGCAAAAAAAAAATCAAATAATCATCCATTTACCTCTATTACAACATGTTACAAAAGGTTCATCATGATGTCTCTAAGTTATCAGTCCAAGAATAAATGATTCTCAGCCAACTCAGCTTAAGAAAGCAGGTAAATGTGGAAGTATATTTTAGAAATATTTCCATTCAAAATGATGAAAATATGAAGTTTGGGTGTTTAAAGGACAAAGTTTCATTTTGAGTAACTGGCTTGTTCTCCAGTAATGGCAGATAAATGAGCACCAATTCATGCTTATAAATTTTTTTAAACATACAGATGACTTTTAAAGTGACAGCCTAGGTGTTCTAAAGTAAAAGAAAAAGTGATGTTTGTTGACAGGGCCAAAACCCTGAAGAGCTCAGGGCTTGTTGCAGATGGCTGACTATCTTGTACTTCCACTGTTCTGTTACAGAATTGTGAATGCCAGTGAAATCTTGTTTTTAACAATAGACTTTTTTGTGAGATTGGCAATTAAAATATACAAGATAGGATAGTGTAGTTAATCGCTGCATTAAATCAACATGAAACTGTTTGCAGGTGCTAGCTTCCTGCCCTAAGAATCTAGGATGTTTCCAGTCTGCAGAATGAAGCAACACAATCAGTATTATTCTGAGCTGGAGAATTTTTGCTCTTGTTATTTTCTGAAATTGTGCAACCAATTTGATGAGTTTTTCTCTTTTTCTTATGTCTAAAATGTAAACTGTGCCATGTGAATGATATAATACTAATGATATAAAATAATGTATAATAAATAAAATAATAAAACATACATAATACTAATGGCATAAAATAACAAATATGAGATATTTGAAGATAGTACTTGAATGTAGGGGCAGTAATGTGGGCACCCAGTCTGGAGTCAGAAAGACCCGAGTTCAAATACAACCTCAGGTACTTCCTAGCTGAAGTGGCTGTGTGACCCTGAGCAAGTCATTTAACCCTGTCAGTCTCAATTTCCTCATCCTTAAAATGAGATAGAGAAGGAAATGGCAAACCACTCCAGTATCTTTGCCAAGAAAACTCCAAATGAGGTCATGAGAAGTTGGACACAATTGAAATGACTGAAGTCTGAACGATGACTCCTTGAGTGTAGAACAGTAGGAAGTGGAATTAAGTTCATTGGTATGAACTTGCTTAACCAGTGCAAGTCATTACTTCTCTCACTTATCATCTTAGAGTGTTGCCCAGAGCACTGGGTGATTAAAATGGAGTTGTTCAGTATGTGACAGAGGCAGGATTTAAACCTAGGTCATCCTTGTTCCAGAATTATATCTATCTATCCAGGATTATATACTCTATCTCATAGCAAGATTATTCCAGATATTTTCAATGAAAAAGAAATGATTTCTAGAACTTAGTGAACACTTGCATACAATGAGATGTTTTGGGTGTGTGTCACTCTGTCCTTTAATGGGCTTAGTTTTTGTTTTGTTTTGTTTTTTTTACTCTCTAATTTTAAGGCAATACAGAAAAGAGACTTCCTAATTTGGAGGCAATGTTCAGTTGTTTGAATTAGTTCTCATTTAAGAAAAACACAGCCAAAAGAGATTGCAATCATTGGCATTTGCAGCTACTGGCAAATCAGTGTCAAATTGCCATTGGAAAGGACACAGGCTCCCCTTTCAACATCTATCGGAATCTTTCTTCCACTTCCTTGACTGAGAGAGTAGCAATACATTCATCAATTCTAAAGGATATTATTTATTTAAGAGAAAGTGCAAAGAATAATCCAGTATGGTTATATCCCTTTATACAGGGATTCTTAACCTTTTCTGTGCCATGGGCCCCCATGACAGCCTGGTAAATCCTATAGACCCTCCTAAGAATGATTCCAAATATGTAAGATTACAAAGGAACTGAATTTTTTAATTATCAAAATACTTTCATAACAATTTCAGGGACCTCAGATTAAGTACCTTTGCTTTAAGGTTTAGGATTTTGGTATGACTTTAAGAGACTGAGAGGGAATTTAGAGATCTTCTTTGAAATGGATGGACGATTCATTTAATTTAGGTTCTGTTAAACTATTAAACCCTCTGTGCAAGGGTCCTGGAGAAACACGAGTCATAATGCAGAGAAAATAACCTATTAAGAATGCAAAAATGAAGCAAACCATATCCTTTTCCTTAAATAAACTATCTGTAGGCTTCCAATAGTAGGTAACATATTTCTAGCACAGTTTCCTGGGGAGTTAAGTTACATAAGCTAAAGGAAAGGGTAAAAATTTTATCCTCACCAAAATGGCTTTGTATGCTTTTATAAAAATCTACCTACAGATCAAATTTTAAAAATTAATTCCCCAAAATTTATTCCACAGACTAGTATCATATAATCTTAAAATCAGAGAAAATAGGTTCTCTTTAGAGAGTTACATAAACATTTCCTTAGCACTAAGAAGATTAAAAAAAACTAACAATAAGAGGATTTCAAGATATCACTTTCTTTACTATTGTGACAAATAAAGTTAGAAAGATTCTTATAATAGTTACTGTGACATCTCACTACTTGATAGATGTGTGACCTTGGGCAAGTCATGGAATATCCTAAACCTCAGTTTCCTCCTTTGCAAAATGGTACTATTAATATCTGTAATACCTACCACACATGGTTGTGAGGTTCAAATAGGAGAATGTATATAAAGTACTTTGTAAACAAACTTTAAAGCATTATATAACTTTCAGCTCTTATTATTCTCTGTCCCTAGCTATGGCTGGAAAATGGTCCTTTAGGCCAATGGTCCTATAACATTATTATAAAAACCAACGTTTATGACATCTACATACATGGTAGAGTTATATCATGAGTGAGTCCTATAAGCCTCATCAAGATTTCTTGACCATTTATTAATCTTGTCAGAGAATTTTAAATTTCTTTGTCTATTTTGTGGAAGGGGAGAAGGAAAGAGAAGAAAGTATAAATGAGGTCAATAATCATTTATTAAGAGTTTACTATTGGCCAGGCACTGTGCTAAATACTGGAAATACTAATACAAGCAGAAAAAACACAGCTCCTGCCATCAAGGAGCTTACATTCTAATGAGGAAGATGACACATAAAAAAAATTGAAAAGCAGAGGTTGGACTGGGGAGAGATGAAGTCACCTTAACCCCAACTCTAGACATAGTAGAGATAATTCAGAAGTCTAACCTGGAGAGGAATGAAGTCATGGATGGCCAAGGGGTCCACCTTAAGATGAAGGTTCTGGGAAGAATTATCTAATCAGTGGGAAAGGGTACAAGGGAGGAGGATGCTTCCAATGGAAGAAATCCAGGAGTAAAATTAATTTTGGTGGGGAAAGAGGTTTCTGTGGCATGACAGAGAAAGTCCAGAGAGTCAAGAATATAAACTAGAAAGGAATAAAGGTAAGATTACTAAATACGTTGTTGGTATCTGAATAAGCCTACTAAATATTATTATTCTCTACCAGAAATTATCAAAGTCAAATATAGATGATAATAAAAGGAGGTAAGTCAGTCAAATAGCAAGACTGAATGACAATGAATAGCCTGAGTTTTGTAGTGGTACTCCTGTGTACTAGAACAACATGAGAGCACCCAACTTATTAGTCAGAGCTTCTATAACATTAACCTGGGACCTATTAACTTGTTTTAAAAATATTGTGATAATTATATTTCAATATAATTGGTTTCTTTGATAATACTACATATCTTAGCACGCGCATTTAAGTGTTGTTCTGAGAAGGGTTTCATAAGCTTCACTAGACTAGAGTGAGACCGTGGCTCAGGCCAAAGTGGTCTATGGCACAGAAAAGATTAAGAACCTCTGATCCATAAGGATTTCTGGGGCCATGGAAAGGAAACTTGGATAAGAGTCTCAGTTCTGATTCAATGCAGGAAGCACCTCTACTAATAAAATTATGGACCCACCAGTGTATTTCCCAATTCTGAGTTCAGATGACTTTTAAGAAAGTTTGCCACCCAGGGGCATTCCTTAAAATCCTAAAGCTAAACCATGATGCTGTGGCAGGGCGTCTCTGAGCTGATGATATCCTGTCTCTCCTGCTCCCAATAGAGCAAGGTAAAATTACAGAATAAGACTAATTGTGTGCTGCTTATTTTGTGGAGGAATTCTCAAGAGCTTCGACAGTTCTTTCTGTACTCCATCCAGCCCTTTTATAATCCCACAAGCTAGAAACATCTTTTACTATCATTCCAGAAACTTCTGTGTTTTCTCAGGACCATGTCCTTAAATCTCATCTGCACAGAAACATAAAAGGAATAATGGACCACACAGCAGTTCAAAGTCCATGCAGCACCATGGAACTGATAACAAGTCTGTTAAATGATGCCTGAGGCATGCACCCAATGACAACCTTCATATGGGTAGAGAACAGGAAAACCGTAGGTCATGCATTGATCTTTCAGGCCACCCACAGTCCACACACACACATAATGCTGCCAACATCAGTACCACTGGTTGCTAACAAAGGAAATCCATTGGATGACTATTTATGGACCTACTCAGAACCTATGTGGAACTGTAATATTGACTATGAATTTCATAATTTTTAGTAGAGTACTTAAGCAAAAATTTTTGTTAGGATGTATCCATACTTTTAAACCAAGTATTATTTTCACATTTTGGTGTTTCTATTTTCTGCTTTAGAAAATATATCTATAGAATCATTCCAAGTAAACCTGATATAAGAAAAATAACTAACTTCTCTAAAATGTTCATTTTCCTTTTAACTTCTTACTATCTTTCTAGCCAATTTCATTTGTTCTAGCCTTGCATGGAAATCTTAAATTCCTAATAATAGTTTTACACAATGAGTGATTTTTTTCTTTTAAAAATCCCATTACTGGGATAAGCAGAAAAATTAAATGTCTTCACTTCTAATCTTTCACTTCTCTGTCATGCCAGCATTTTTTCCTTTTCTTACAAAAATTATTTTGCTCTCAGAAATTCTTCTGATTTATATTCCTCTTTTTCCATACATATAGATGTCCACTGGGATTTTTGGCATTTAGCTCTCCACTCTTCTTCAGAGTTCATTTCCTTTCCAGGCATAAGGATAAATAAATACAGTAAAACCTTCATTAACTCAAATATTTAGTAAACGAACATTCTGGTCAATCATATTTTCTAGTCAACTAAAAGTTAACTGGAAACTGTTAAAAACAACAACAACTTATGGTGTTAAAAATCTTTTTAGAATACAATAATTTTCTTTCCTTAGTATAATAAACACAGTTGACCTTTTGATGATTTGGGATCTTCTAGGGCCTTGATATCAGTCAACAAACATTTACTGTCATCCTAAGCTTCAGTGTTCACGAACAGCCCTGTAACTTGAGGAGGTATAAGATAAGGGACTGAATTTTTCCTGAGCCCCAACTATTGCCTGAAATGAAAACAAAATTTTTAGAAAAATGGCTTTTCTGAACAAATAACTGGTATTGAGTCATTCTATTGCAATACCTCTCTTAAAGATGGACATCAGGACAACTATGTTGAAAGCAGAATTCTGGTGAATTGTGTTGGGTCCCAGTTAATTGAGGTTTTACTGTATGCCACCATTTCTCTCAACTTTCATATGGCCTTTGTGGCTCACTTATGAACATAACTGTTTTGCCTGTGAAACAACCTCCTCATCTGTGTGTGTTTCCCTTCCCTCCCCCCCCTCCTCTACTCTCTTTCAGGTCCATACGTTCAGAGGTCCACACTGGTGTGAATACTGTGCCAACTTTATGTGGGGTCTCATTGCTCAGGGAGTGAAATGTGCAGGTACCACCTCTTCACTCTTCTCTTCATCAAATAACCCTAATGTTCATCAATAAGCATGTATGGTGGGCCAGCACTTAGGCTCCCACTTTGGGAACGAGTCCTTCCTTTTCACTCATCATAGGATTTAGATAACATGGCTCAGGCATTGAGATCGTGGTATGACTTTCAGAAGCTGAAATTCTAGTGGTAGCTTTGATACTGACAATATGGTATGTGATTTCAGTCATTATCTTATTTATGACTCTCTTTCCTCAACTGTAAAATGGGGATGGTAGTGCTGACTTAGAGTGATAACCTTAACAAAAAACAATTATAAGTCACTTTTCTGACCTCAAGGATTATATGTGTTTGTGGCTAATAATGAGTGTCAGTATATTCTGGCATTCAGATGCTAGACTGGAAAGATAGTCAGCTTGTTTAGAAAAAGATATGAAACTAGTTGAAAGCAAAGTAGCTATATTTAATATGCGCCTTTGATGTTCAAGTAACTAAATTTATAAAAATGATGTCAAAAAAGGCAATGTACAGAGAGCTACATTTGTTGCCTTGGCAACTGAATTTTAAAGGTAACGTGTTAGGCTGATTTTTTTCTCCTGCTAAAGCATTGCAAAAGTAGATTGAAACCTTTTTTTCCAAAAAAAACAACAACGAACCTATGAATTTTCCCAAGATGAATTATTTGTTTTATCAGAAAAACTCACAAAAAAACCTTTGACTGAGAACACTGAAAAAGCATTCAGTCCTTAATATTTTCTTTGCAACATTTTAAACCCTTGTATACACAAGAATCCTATTTGTGAATTACAGCACTGCTATAATTTTAAGATTCACCCACTAAGAAATGACCTATTCAGAGATTACTTGAAATACTTTTGTAACATGAGATAAAGTCATTATTCAAATCACATGAAATTCATCTCTATAGAACTACTGTACTCTGAACTAGGCCTTTATTGAAACCATTCTGGATTCTAGCACAGACTTTTTTCTTTTCTAAAAACATTCATCTCATTTTTATTTATAATATTTAGTCATAGAGATTTCTTTATGCTACCTAAAAATATAGAAATAAAAAATTACTTCCTATATGACCTTTAGAGTATGTTTATTTATTCTAAAGCAATCCTGACAGGATAGCAAAAGGCAAAGAAAAATTGATACATTTTAACTGAAACCACTCAGAGAAGTTTATCATTCCGAATATCCTTCTCTTTTTTTGTGACATGGCTTTGAAATCCCCATTGCAAATGGAACTTTCTGGATGGTATCATTGTCAAAAATACCTAGTAAGTTCTGGGCCTACCATTTTTCTTATTTATAAATCATTTTTTATTTTATCAGTAGTTTTAGGCATGTATACATTTTTTTAAAAATCTTGGTTTACTTCACTGAGTGCTAAAAATCACTGTTCTTTCCAGTTATTTCTTGAGTCCTTTAGAAACATGTCACTAGGAATTAGGAGATGTGGGTTCACTGCCTCTTCTGGGATCCACTTGCATAATATTGGGCAAGTCATTCAGCAGAGCTATCTGGGTCTTGATTCATTCATCTTTGAAAAGACAAGGTTGTAGTAAATGTTCTCCAAGACTCTCTCCAGCTCTAATATACTATGAAGTAAATTTCCACATTTATATAACCTTCATAAGCTACTCAAGGACTCCCTAAAGCAAGGCTCATGGTAAGAAATCCATGGATGTTGGCCATGAACTCTAAGGTTTTTATCAAAGAAAGCTGAAAATGGGATTTCTGTTTCACTCTAAAAAGATACCAAGAGCACTATTTATGGGTCAGTTTACTCAGGAGAGGAAAAAAAAAAACACCTTAGCTCTCTGAATTGTGATCCCTCCTATAAGAGAAGAGCCTATTCTCAGATAACCTTCCCCAAAGTTGTCTTCTGACTACAATAGTACCTTTAAAATGAACAGGGACAAATGGAAGATAGGGGTCTAACAGACTGTCTAAATTATTATTTGGAATAGCATAAAAGTGGTATTTTCAAAGCATAAAACACTCTACCCATGAAATAATGGCTTTTAATAAAGCCAGCTTCAAGGTTAAGCAGCTTCATCCAGAGGCACCTCTTTCTTGTTTTTCTGAAATTTTTTATATACCTGAATAATCTTTAGCAAAACTCCCAGACCACTCTTTGCCCAAAGTAGTGAAACAAAACAAAACAATCGACAACAGCCGACATAGGAAATCATGAGAAAGAGAAATATTCCTTCCTTCTCTGGAAATTAGCATCAACCGCCTCTTACAGAGTGAAAAGAATGAATGAACTAGAAGATGAAGTCTCATAAAAATGTTCACTTGTATTATAACTTGTCCTTGAAGCATCATTCCCTGGTATTGCCTGTATGATCCGAACCCCATTAATTTGAAGCATAAGAGCAAATCAACCTTTAAAAAAAAACAACTCAGAATCAGTTCACCGTTTTCCATGACAACTGACTACATTTCAAGAACAATCATTTCTCATGTCCAAGCAAAGCCCTGCTTCTCCTTACTCTGCCCCTTCCAGGTTCTCCGTAAGATACCCTGCACATTTATCCACATCCCTTTCTAAAACACAAAATCCAGAGAGTAAAAGGTAAGCTTAGCATTATGGGAAATAACTCCAGAGAAAAGTATCAGGTCACTGCCCATCACAAGATTGAAGTATTTATATAAACTGGATCCTTGAGACAGCTTGCCTTTGTGCTATTTCCTTTTATCAAGGGGCCATCAAGCCAGCATGAAGTTCAGAAGGATCTTTAAAGTCCTATTCTGCCATGGGCATCAATTTCGCCTCCGTTTTTGAACATCGCTATCAGGTTAGCGCAGTTTTTGTAAGGAATCAGAGTTCACATCTGATGGCTACTTGCTCTTGCCTCAGAGCAGACAAGCTGTGCACTTCAAGACTGAAGGGGCAGTAGTAGGCTTGGGGCTGAGCATCCTACAGTTGACAGGAGCATTTGACAAGGCAGCATGGTCCATGGTGCCAGTGTGAATCTCTAAATAGCCTTTACAGAATCTGGTGATAAAGGGCAAAGTTGTTTTTAAAAAACAACAGTATATTTAGTCTCTTGATTTCAAAATTTCTCCTTCTTTCAAGCTTTCTTTAAAGCTACTAAAATGATACTTCTATGGGTTATATAATTATGACTTAGCCCTGATGTTGGTATTGCTACTGCTACTGAAATATTTTTCACAGTGAAGCATATTGTCCTTTGAAAATAAAATTTGAAACCTATTTCATTTGTCAGAGAGCATAAATAATTTCCCCAAATAGATAACGTACTTTCTAAATATAGGACTTGTGAGATGCAAGTTTATGGGTTAAAGACATTCACATCTCAGTCAATCAGCAGGTATTTGTTAAGCACCTACTATGTGCCAGGAACTATGCTAAGTACTGAGAAAATAAAGCAAAAGTCAGGACTTGATCTCAAGGAGCTCACAGTCTAATGGGAGAGACAACAGGCAAACAACTTTTAAAGAATCTCATATGTCCAGGGAGATTTTAAGAGGTTCCCCACCACCTTTTGAGGAGAACATTGAACTCTCAAGATGTAGACCAAGTTTCACTGCTATTGTTCCTTGCCAGAAAAATCAAATGAAAAAGGAGGTATGGTAATTTTTTTAAAAAATCAGACTCTAAGTTAGCAAATGTGCCCTGGCATTACATACATTTTGCCTAAGGATCCTGATAATAAGGACATTTGAGCAGTTACTTCTAACTTTTCACTCTCCCTCTCCCTCTCCCTCTCCCTCTCTCTCTCTTTCTCAGTATTCATCATAATAAAATGCCTTTATTATTTAACATGCCATTTTCCAAGTTTTTCTCTGAAGGAAATGATTTTAGTTTTTTTCTAATAATAAAATTCAAGCATAATATACCAGATATGCTAGCAGTTTAATGTTGACATTTTTAAAATGGAATCAATGCCTTTGATGTAAAATGTAAAATTCTCTATACCTAATAAGAGTTCATCATTATAAACCTAATGGATAATTGCTTAAAATCCTGTGCATAAAATTAGCCTCTGTTTTTTGACGATAAATTTTCTCTTAATAGGCTAAATTGGACAAACAATTATTTTCCTCAATTTCAAATATGTTTATTCTCATATATTTGAGTACATATTCAGCTGCTACTTTTTGTGTAAAGCAAACCATTCATTGACAAGCATTTATTGAGTTCCTGTTAGTTCAAAGCATTGTGCTCAGCTTTCAAGAGACCAAAATAAAACTCAAGCAGTCTCTCTCCTCAAGAAGCTTGCATTCTAGTAGAGGAGTAACCAGAAGAATTGAAAAACAAAATGTTTATTCTCAGTTTCTTTTAACCTGTGGGTATAGGACAGGATTAATATAAATGTCTTAGTTCTGCAACATGGAAGGAAGAGTTATATTATCACTTCATTCCACTAACAGAACAAAGTCAACATGAGCTTTTTTTCTTCAAAAGTTTTCTCTGCTTCTTTAACTTGAAGTATAATTGCTATTTGAGGATTAACGGAATGGAGTATGCAAAAAGATAGGCTGAGTTTAGTGTTCCAAATAAGATTCTTTTTCTCTCCCCAATATCTTATCCTCAAAAAATGAAAAAAAAAACATTTAAATTGTGCTTTTTAATTCTTATTTTAATGCTCCATTACTAATAATGTTTTTTAGATTGGAGAAAAAACATGTGGTTTAATATCAAGCTACAACACCTGACCCAATGAAGAGATGCAGCAACTGAAATGATATTCCCCCCTTCCTCTATCCTTGCCCCCTACTATTTGTAGTGTAGTACTTTCCTGGGGTGGGAAATAAACCTTCCAAAAGTTATATGACTTTATAAATAAGTATAAAAACCAAATAAAGTCTTACTGGCAACCTAAAGTATTGATATTCTGCCAACTCTGAAACAGGAGTTTTTTGAAAGAGTTCTGAGCTACCATATAGCAACCTGAACTTAGAGAAATAAAAGGATGCCTTATTACAGTGACTCTCAAGAATTTCATGCTATAACCGCCAAAAATCACGTCTTTAAAACTGACTACAACATTCAGATGTGTTATGTTTTCTAGTTGTTCTTTTTCTTTAATGGAATACAGAATAACTGTTTAACTAAGATTCACACACACACACACACACACACACACACACACACACACACTTTTCCTTACATACTCTAATACAATGTAGCTGTGACTTCAGTTCTTTTTCACTGCGTCACAAATGAGCTTTGGAATGACAGAATTTTAAAATAAGAGACAATTAAGACTACACTTATCCAGATAAAAAGTGGAAAAGTTGTATTTTGCCAAATACTAGATATTTAGTGTAATAGGAATAAAACATCAGAATTTTTGACTGACTGCATTTTTATCCAAAGGCACGTAGGGGGTGCATTGGATATAATGCTGAGGAAGACTTGAATTCAAATCTGCCCTCAGACACTTAGTAAACTGTGCAACCCTGGGCAAGAGACTTAACACTATTTGCCTCAGTTTCCTTATCTGTAAAATGAGCTGGAGAAGGAAATGGCAAATCACTCCAGTATCTTTACCAAGAAAACTCCAAAAGAGGTCCCCAGTCAAGCATGACTGAAAATGATTAAACATCAATGAAAACACAAAGGTTATTGGTGTAGTATGATGATGAATAGCCAGTCTAAGTGCCATTATTTTGCTTCTAAGAATTTTCACGTAGAGATTCCATAAAGGGAAGGGACTCTGTAATGAAATAGAACAGTATAATAAGTTTCATCATATGCTTTTTTAAAGCTTAACAGGCCAGTCATTTGTATGCAGCTTTTAGAATTTTAATTTCCAAATTTTCTTAGGACCTTGAATGAGATTCTCAGACAAAATGTCATAGTCCATCTTTTGTGACTGTGTTCCAAAATACACAATTATGCACGTGAGACTGCTATCTACTACTAGGTTAGAAAATAATTATAAATAAGTTCAAAAGTCCCTAGAAAGAAACATCTCAGATACAAACACCTTCATATGTGAAAGACAACATTGTTGTTGTTACTTTAATAAAATTATATAACTATACCACATTATAAACTGTTATTACAAAATACTCTTGAATTTTAGATAGCTTATTTCTCTCATTCAAAATAACAATCCTCTAAAATATTCCAACTAGTGTTTTCACTCAGAACTGAAATTTAATTCAAATCAAATAATACGTGTGAATAGGTCTTGAGAATTAGAGAGAACTTCATATATAGAAAGTGTTTTTACTCTCTCTTTATGTAACTGATTATAAAATTCATGCTAAATATCATGGATTACAAACCACTACAGAGACTCCAAAATTACAACGTTAAATGGAAAAAAACTACTGGAAAAAAATTCAGGGAAAGCAGCAACAGCTTGATTAGACATTTTGCTATTAACCTGTAGTAAGCCTTTGGGGACGACCACTTGGGTTTTATTGATTATATTTTGTTTTCCTGTGGGGAAACATTTGTCTTATCTGGTAAGGACCTTACAAAGAGCTTTGACTGGTAGGCTTTTAGAGTATTTCTTTGAGAAAACCAATAATTTATACAAAGAAAGTTCAGGTTGGGCTACAGTATCATGGAGGCCTTTAGATAAATGAGAAGCTAGTGTGTTTCCATGGTGGAAATGCTGTGGAATTTTTTAACTCTAAGGCAATTGTTCAGTCATTTACAAACTAGTGGGTTGAGACAGATTCTGTGCTTTCCACTGCATCGGACCATGTCATATGCATAGATGCTCAATAAATATTTGTTGAATCCAATTCAAGTATTCATTAGACAATTACTGTTTGAATCTCTGTGCTATGTGCCAGGGATGAAGAGGTAAAAAAAAATAGCACAGTTCCTACTCTCAAAGAACTTAGCGCCTAAAGGGGTGGTGGGATATGATGTATACAACTAAATATGATATGAGACAGGATGTGATAAATGCAAAGGAGAAGGCTAGAAAAATGGCTATAAGAAATGTGAGGAAAGAGATCACTTGTAACTAGCAGTATTGAAAAAGGCTATATGGAGAAGGTAGTGCCTCTACCTCCATAAAGGAGGGAGAGAGCCTTAAAGGAAGAGAAGAATTTCAACAGACAGAGATAGGAAGGCAATCTTTTCTAGGTATCAGGAATGGAACTGAATAGAGACAGCAGAAGGCAAGTTGAGATAAAAAAAATAGTAAAAATTTCAGATTTGCCAAATTATAAAATCTATGAAAGAGGTACAAGTCTAAAATGGTAGGTTGAAGGCAAATTGCAGAAAACCTTAAATGCCACCGTAAGGAGTTTCTATTTGCATGAAACCTAAATATTTGAAGAAATCTCAGAGTTTACCTAGTCCAGCCCAACCTAAACCCTCTACAGCAACCCCAACAAGTAGCTGGAGGTCTCCAATGATAGGGAATCTGATTTCCCCCAAAGTAGCACATTCTGCTTTTGGTTAGCTCTAATTGTACAGAAGTACCTCTCTCCCAAATCCTGCTCCCATTACATCAAACTGAAATCTGCCATGATAGCTTCCACTAATTACTCCTAACACAGCCCTGTGGATCCAAAAATAAGTTTAAGTACTCCATACTACTGGCAACACAGAGCCACCTATGACTCTTTACCATATTTATTTACATATTTATCCATATAACTTTCCAAAGTAATTTATCATCTAATATATTACTTCTAAATCCAGAAACATGGTAAATGAAGTGTTTCAGTTCTGAGACTTGGTCAGTTGGACCACCATGAAATAGACTGTATTCAATCAAGTCAACCAAAAATTATGATAAAAAATTATCTATAATATTCTTGCTCCAGACTATATTAGTTCAGTTCCAGTTAGGTTTACAAAAGGCTAAGTGTTGGGTTTTCACTTAGTTAGCAATATTAATAGATTGCATGTAAAGACTTAAAGTAATTTTGTTTTTATTGGTGAGTTTATTCCAGTTGAGACTTTATTGTTCATAGAATACTTTGGCTAATGTCATAAAAATGGATCTTTTTATCCTTGTTAAGCCCTCTAGGGGGGAAAAGACCCTCAAATTTCATTATATATCCCTTGAAATAGAGAAACAACAGTATCTTGGAAAAATTTTTTTTGTGTTTTTCCATTTGCGTTCTATCTAGAAAATATTTGGGACCAGTTAACTAAAGAATTAGGAATGTATTTATATCACATACTTAATCTACAGAGATAAAATTATCAAATGGCCACAATAATCCTGATAATTAGTGACAATTATCTACAGTAGAAAGTGAAAAAAATCATATATTCATTTGCAAATGTCAGAGCATATAAGTACTATAAGATTTTCAATGCCTTAGAAAGCGTGAGTAGTTGGCAAAAATGTTCTTTCCCCCTTGTCTGATGAAATAGAACTAGTTAAGCTATAAAAAATGAGTACAAGAGAGCGTAGTTGCCTTTAGCTAATTTGCTTAGAATGCTCTGGAAGCAATCAGGTCTTAAATGCTCACTCAGGAGTGAGTTCTTTCTATCTTTGTTGTTTTGTATTTCTGTTCATTTTTCTTTTCTAGATTGTGGTTTAAATGTTCATAAGCAGTGTTCCAAGATGGTCCCCAATGACTGCAAACCAGACCTGAAGCATGTCAAAAAGGTGTATAGCTGTGACCTTACAACACTAGTAAAAGCACATATCACTAAAAGGCCAATGGTGGTTGACATGTGCATTCGAGAAATTGAATCTAGAGGTAAGATGTTCTTTCATGGTTTGTTTTCTTCCCAATAAGCTTAAATTGCTCTAGGTTGCCAGGGGTTTGCTGCTGAGTCACGGAAGCTATATGGGCACCTTCTTATTCTACAAAGCTGCTTTTCCTCATTTGTATCTTTCCTTGCGGAGGTTGGGTAAAGAAAGGGAGTAAAATTATAAAATCTGCATTCAAGATAATCCATAACTTTGAAATTACTTACTATGACCATTAATTAAAAGGTGTATTTCAAGGCAGAGTTGGCTAACTATGGAAGATTTATTTCAGAAACAGATTTCATTATCAATTTCTAATCTGCAAAAGCTGACTGTTAATTCATTTCCACAAACATTTAATTGTTTACTTATTGTGAAGTACTTGCTGCATGGTGGACTTGTAAACATTTGTCCATTTTTCAAAAGGCATGGATCTCTTGAGCCTGAAGAAGATAAGGAGATAGGCTTAATTAAAATAATATTAGCTAAGTATTAGATCTGCACCCTAATTCTTTCCCTTTGGGGACTACGCCAACCTATATAAATGCCATGTTTCTCTAAATATGGCTGATCTCAGTGTTCTCTTTTTTTTTTTTAAGTTCTTTTATAATTGGATTGATGCTGTTATTTCCCTTAAGGCTTACCATATTTGATCTAATTTGCAAAGCAACCCTGAACTAAATATGAGTTCAGCTGACAGTAGGTCAGGGTTAAGGGATGAGATGAAGTAGTTTTCCTTTTAGAATGAAAAACATACCTAAGTTCCTTAATACTCATTTCTCTGAACAAATATTTTTAGCATTTCACTTACCCACCACAAAGAAGAAAAGAAGCTCTAATTCAAAAGGAAAATTGCATAATTCTAAACTATTTAATTTGTATCCCATGTTTTTAATTTCCAGGTCTTAACTCTGAAGGACTGTATAGAGTCTCAGGATTTAGTGATCTTATCGAAGATGTAAAGATGGCGTTTGACAGAGGTATGTTCTCCGGCCTGCTTCTTAACAGTGAGATTCTTTTTAAATCCAAAGTTTTATTGTTTCCTTTTGCTTTTATACCAGTTATTTTCTCCAAACTATCCCTATTTGGAATCCCACCCTTCCTTATAACAAAAGAAAAATATTTGCATAAACCAACCTGTGTCTGAGAGTATATACTATATTCCACATCTATGATCCACCACTTTTTTGTTGAAAGGAAGGAGTTAAGTTTAATGATCATTTTTCAGCATCAGTATTCCCTATTATAACTCATCAGAATTCAATAGCTTTTTAGTATTGGTGTATCATTACCTTTTTTGAGTCCTTACATATTTGTTCCCTTGCTTCTTTGTCCCTCACTGCATTTCTCTGAATCCTTCATATTCCTCATTTCTTGTAGCACAAGAAATATCCTATTAGATTAACATGCCAGAGTTTGTTCAGCCATTACCCAGTCACTGGACACTCAATTGTGTTTCCACCTTTTTTTTTTTTTTGCTAACACCAAGAGCAACAAGATTCTTGACAGATCATCAAAGCAATGTTATATATTTAGCCAATGTACTTTATGTAATGGATTTATTTTTGTGCAAGCAACTTTCTAATCCATTGGTGACTAATGCTACAAATGAAGAACCATAACAATTACTACTTATTTCTCAAGTGGCTCAACATGCAAACTGCCAAATCTAGGAATGGGTCAGGGCATTATGAAATTCTACAAGGCTGCCCGTATCAGAGTTGAGTAGACAAAACCTAATGCCATTTCCTCCAAAAATAGACTTAGAGCAATGACACTGATAGGAAAAAAAAGAAAGGGAAGAAGGACCATTTAAGCTGGTGCTAATCTCAGATTTCCCTGGTGTGAATCTCCTAGCCCAGTTCTGCCTGTATTATCTGAGCTTCCCTTGCACCCATGTCAGCATCTCTCACTAATTTCCAATTAAAAGAGATGAGACAGAAGCCTTTGACTCATATTGCTGTATTGGGGAACTGATGAGAGTGTGAGAGAGAGGTGAAAATTGTCTGGATCCAGGGCAGGCTCTCTAGCTAGAAGAGTGAACAAACAAAGAAGAAGCTCACTGGGGTTTATTTTTGCAAAAATGTAAATTAAGATATCTCCATGGTTTTTCAATGTGACATTTGCTTTAAATACTGCAATAGAGCAGTGCTGAAGAGGAAAAGCAGCCTTGAAAGGACCAAAAGTTAGAACTTCAGAGAGAGGATGAAAAAACTCCCACAAATCAGCGATCTTTTTCAAAAGTCCATTTTGTCATTAGAGTTCTCACTCTCTTCCCATTTTCTTTTAGGAGAAACGTTTATCTAACTACTCCCAATTCCCAGTAAATATATAAACTTATTAGCAGTAGGATTCCTCCCCTAAATTGCAGTGAAATATGGACAAGTCTGCATCACATAATAGAAAAGGTTGAGGAAAATGTAGAAAACCCTAGGCTTTTACTTCCCTAAAAGGATAAAATCAGATTATATTCCAGATAAACACTAGAAGGAACAGTTCTGAATTTATGCAAAATCAGCTTTATGGAAACATTTCTCTTTCTTTCTATCATTATCACTACCTTTAATTCCTACACTGACCACAGTCTCTAGAGGCAATCCAGCCCTGATAGAAGAATTGAATGTTTCCATGACCCCCAGAAACAGCTGAGTGACACCTCATCTGCTTTTTCTAGCTCTTATATAGAAATTCAGTTCCCAGTGGAATGCTGTGACAGCTCTAAAAATTCACAGTTGGGGTAAAAAGCTCAGCCCCACAGAGATACTCTCTAAGGAGTATTCCTGAATACCCAGGAATCTGGGCCAGTAATAGGGCTGATTCAAAAGATCTGAACTGTCCTAGGGCAGTTCTCAACAAGAAAAAGAAGAGGATGAAATGAATCAGAGATGTTTTAAGGGAAAGAGCAATTTGGGAATTTCATTTTAACCTCAAATAAGATAAAAACCATAAAAATGAAGGTAAGAACCACAGATGGCCAAAATGAACAGAAGTTCATTGTAGTTTATCTTTAAAGAGTAAAATAATAAAACGAAGTCCAGGAGTCTTTTCTTTTTATTTTTTTAAAGATATATTCAATCAATGTAATTAAAAACAAAGTCAACTGGTTTTTTGCTATCTTACCCAGAAATAAAATTCAGTATTTATGTATTAATGTCTGCTAAATGTTAGGGCCTGTGAAAGATATCAAAGGAATAAAAGTGTGACTTCCATATCTAGTAAATTTGTAGTATATATAAGCCATCCACAGAAATAAGCTATCCACAGAGAAATCATCCAGAGACTAGATTTGACAATATAGCCCTAGTTAAAAAATAAAACTGTATGTGAAATTTAGGGTATGTTTAATGGTGTTTGAACAAATCTGTTCTACATACCTCCTACATATGCTATAAAGAGCAATATTTCCAAGTCCTAGATATTCAAAAAAGTAGACAATTTCATCTCTGCCATCAATGGGCTTACCTTCCAACTGAGCCAAATAAGAGATATAGTTTTTTATGCCACAGGAGTCCAGAGCAGGGAGAGATCATGGAGTTCTGAGAGATTAGTAGAAAAAAAATCAATCTTGAGCAAAATCTTAGAGGTTATATGAGACTTAAATGAATGGGAAGGAGGAAGGAAAGTATCCCAAGCAATGAGGAAAAGCATGGGCAAAGGTACTTTGGGGAGAATACACATGGAGGTTTGGGGAAACATTGAAAAAGCCAGTTCCCTTGAGTAGAGGTATCATGGATGGGAAAAATGCAAGATAAAGGTACAGTGAAGGACAAAGGCCAATTTATGAAGGGCTTTGAATGCCAGACTAAGAAGGTTGGCCTTTCTTCAGTAGATAGGTGGGAGCCAGTAAAGGTTTGGACCAAAAATCAGGGTATCATAGGGCTAAGAATTAAAAGATACTTTAAAAATATTCAAGTACCACTCCTTCATTTTTAGAAGGGGAAAGTGAGTTCCAAAGAGATTAGATTATTTGCTCCAGGTCATGTAGGTAATGAGTAATAAATCCAGAATTTGAATGTGATTCTTCTGACTCCACATTTCATACATACTCTTTCTACCATAATATGAGATGTGAGCTATGCAGATCAATGTTTTAGAAAAACTCAACATCTAACGTTCATCATGCTCTTTCTTAGGTGAATTATTTATAATTGTATTTCTAATCATTTCACTTTTCCTCTGCACAACTTTAAGCAATTATATGCCTCCATGCACACAGCTGTGACCATTTCCACTCAAGAAGAAAGCAAAAAAAGTCAACAGGGAAGAACAGGAATATTTTACATGATTAAATTTTAAATGCCTTGTAAGAAAAAACTGAACTAAAATTATAAATTTTTTAACTCAGGGAAGGGGATAACATGTTTGATTAATATAAGTTTTAAAAAAAAACTGGCTTGGGATAAAATATATTGCAATTTCCTCAAACTTCCTCTGTGTTTCTAAAAGAAACAAGCCTTCAGTATTCCACTGTCAGTATTCAGATTGCTAAAAAGCCAGGAAAACATTACCTCTGATTAATCTTTTTTTTTAATCCCTACCTTACATCTTAGAATCAAAGCTGTATATTTGTTCCAAGGCAGAAGAATGATAAGGCTAGGCAATGGGGGTTAAGTGATTTGCCCAGGGTCACACAGTTAAGAAGTATCTGAGGTTGGATACGAACCCAGGACCTTTCATCCCTTGACCTAGATTTCAATCCACTGAGCCACCTAGCTGCTCCCTCTGATCGATCTTTAAGCAAGGAAAAATAAGCAACCTTGGTGTGAACATTCTTAAAGAATGAGTTTTGCTTTTCACTAAAAGAAATCCCATATTTCAAATTGTGATGGAAACTCTGATTGAACAATGGCAAATAATTACAAGTGATATCTACCCACCCACCCCAAGTATATAATTTTTCTATTGAACAATGACATGTGTAATAATTTTTTAAACTTTTTTTATTAATGTATTTGTTTCTTGGTTACATTAAAATGCTCAGGTATCTCATATCCTTCCTCCCATCCCCACAGGCATCACCTGACCAAAAATTGCATATATAAATTATATCTTGTTTCTATTCATCAATTCTCTCTCCAGATGTAGACATTCACAAGTTACTCTTCAAATATTAATTCTGTAGCTGAATATATTTTCTTGGTTCTATTCTCTTCATTCTTTTATTATTTCATGTAGGTTTTTCCAATTTTTTAAAATTAACCTGCTCATTTGGAATTATGCCCAAAGGGCTTTAAAATAACAAATGTCCTTTGATCCAGCAATACCACTACTGGATTTTTTATCCCAAAGAGATTTTAAAAAATGAGAAAGGATCTATTTGTACAAAAATATGGATAGCTGTGCTTTTGTGGTGGCAAAAAATTGGAAAATGAGGGGATGTCCCTCAGTTGGGGAATAGCTGAACAGATTGTGGTATATGATGGTGATGGAATACTGTTGTGCTATAAGAAATCAATGGATTTCTATAAGAACTGGAAGAACTCCATGAACTGATGCAGAGTAAAATGAGCAGAACCAGGAGAACATTGTACACAAAAAGTAAAACATTGTGGAAAGATCAAATGTAATAGATTTTGCTACTGAAAGCAATGCAATGATCCAGGACAATTCTGAGGGATATATGAGAAAGAATGCTATCCCCATCTAGAGAAAGAACTGTGGGAATAGAAATACAGAAAAAAATATATAATATTTATCACTTGTTTATATGGGTATAGGATTTGGGGTTTGGGTTTTAAAAGATTATTCTATTACAAAAATGAATAATATGGAATTAGGGTTTGAGTGATTATACATATACATATATGAAATTGCTTGTTAGCTCCAGAAGGGGGAAGGGAGACAATAAGAATTATGTAACCATGGAAAAAATAAAACTAAAATTAGAAAAAATTAACCTGCTTGTCATTTCTTACAGCACAATAGTATTCTATCACAATCTTATACCACAACTGATATGTGTAATTATTTTAAATTTTAAATCCCTTTAAAGATGGTGAAAAGGCGGACATTTCTGTGAACATGTATGAAGATATCAATATCATCACTGGAGCTCTTAAACTGTACTTCAGGGATTTGCCAATACCACTCATCACATATGATGCCTACCCCAAATTTATAGACTCTGCAAGTAAGTATGAGTATCTCTTATTATGATGAATTGTATATTTTCATTTTTAAGTTTTCCTTTTCCTTTTATTGCTATGTCTTAAAAGTACTTCATATAGCTTTCTGAGTTCGAGAAACAGCTTGCTATCTTCTATATCCTTCATGATTGGCAAATTGACTCAAATTTTTTCAGATTCTGTTGGCTAATAATGATTATTCATTACATTAAACATAGCAATATTCTTGTTAATATGCTAGGAATTTTTTCTCAGAACCTAATAGAGGCATGTTTTAGCTACAAACTCAAGGCTCAAATCATACTTGCCAAATCATACTTATTTTAAAACAAAACACCTCATACTGTCTATCATAAATACTGACATCACTATTACTCAGAAAAGACAGGTTATTTCTGCTAGTTTGTTGGGTTTGATTTTTTTCTCGGCACCAAACCAAATGTTGCCTTGATCCTTAAATAATAACATCATTTCCTTAGCAACACTGATTTGCTTTCTGACTTGGGAACTAGAGAACAAACTTTCTTTGTTTGAGTCTGTGGTTTCCCATATGTAGCTTTTGTTGAAGATTTTTGTGGTTTGATCCCATGTAGGGCTAAATTCTTGCCATTGAGCTAGCATTTCTATGTAGAGAAGAGAAATTCAAGGTTGGCTTGCCCAGATTTCGATTTTGGTATGCATGAACAATCCTGAGTTTCTACCATAGGACATTAACTTCTTTTATATCAGAGAACTGACACAGAGCCTCACAGAGCTCTGGGATAACCAGGAAAAAGGATGGGAATAGGTCTTGTTTTCTTTTGTGCTGGTTTCCTCCCCTGGGAATTTCCTAGGTTATGAGGCCAAATCCCAGTTCTTCAGAAGTTTTTACTTTATACTCTTTTCATTTGTGGTTGGAAAAAGAACAAGAATAAACTTTGGAGAGCCATATTAAGAGAGAGCTTCTCTGCTGCCTTACGGACATAAAGAGGATAACTTTTGTATTGCATCTGGTGACATCAGCAACATTAGTTACCCTTGCCACATTACCCTTTACTAAAATGTCTCAGATGACTTAACTCACATTCACTCTCTCCATCCACACCACAATACTGAAGGAAAAATACACATTATCCTATCATTTTCTAATACTTAAAGCCCTTTCACAATCTGGCTTCAACTTATTTATCTTTCTAGTCTGATTTTACTTTACTCATCCATATGTTATCTGTATTGCAAGCAAACTGACTTGATTGCAGTTTCTAGTACACCGCCTTCCATTTCCACCTCCATGCATTTGTACAAGCTGTTACCACCCTTAAATGCTCTTCTCCCCTATCTCCCTTTCTTGGAAACTCTAGCTCCTTCAACACCACAATGCAAGTGGCACCTCTGAGAAAAAAGTCTTTCTGGGAGTCTGCCTACCAATCAGTCAATCAGCAAGCATTTAATAAGTGCCTACTGTTCAAGGCTCTGGGGATTTAAGTACAAAGAATGAAATAGTCACAAATGGCAAAGATCTTACATGTGGGAAACCAATAAGAGAAACAGTCTCAAACAGATAAAAATCTGAGATTCCTCTTTTGACTCCTTTTCTGATCCACACCTTTCCTTATTGAAAAGCTTTAAATTCCTAGCAAACCAGCAGTTAAGAAGTTAACAATTTCTCTCCAAGAATAAAGACAGAAATTAAGCAAAAGGACTCTGAATCTGTTTCTAGACACCTCAAGGTCAATAATGGACAAAATTTAGACAAAATCTCCTCCAGTGGGGGCTATTCATCCCCCTTAACTTTCAATAATGGGCCAGCCAAAATTCAGCCTTGGCCTTGTTCTATTATGAAGTCAAATGAGATTTTATTGTGTTTTGATATGACATAATTTGTAACTTCTGTGCATCTGCAAAGTTTTTTTTTGGGGGGGGATCTTTTGTGTGAAATGAGTCTTGAAATATATATAATAAACTCCATGCTTCCAGAGACAGAGCTGGAAGCATGAGATAAAAGATCTTCTGTGTCTTTACTTCTTATCAACTAAGCTGTCCTTTTCAGAGATGATAAATAGTTCTTGACACTTACATTCTAAGAGACTGTAAGAGAGGGGAGGCAATAAGTACATGTACAAATATAAACATAAAATATAAATATACAATGAATAAATATAAATAATATATGTGTGTATACACACATATTTGTATATAAAGGGGATCAGAAAAAGTTTCATATAGAAGATAGTGTCTGAACTACATCTTATAGGAAGGTAGGAAAGTAGAGGTAAGAGCATACATTTCAGACAAATGAGATGGCCAGTCCAAAGTAAATGGGGATGGAGAAATGGAATGTCATGATTGCGGGTCAGAGAAAAGGTCAATTTGGCTGTATCACAGAATTCAGGGAGTGATGGAGAATATAATGTACAGGGAGACTTAAAATATAGGTTGTGACCAAGCTAAATTGCCTAATGGCAAGAAAAAGTCTAGATTTGAGTGAGTAGGAGACTTGGTTGGTGAGAATTGAGCATAAAAAACATTACTTTAGCTGCAATGTGTGGAATCAACTGGAGTAGAGAAAGACTTGAGGTGGGGAGAAAGACTTGAGTTTGAAGACTGTCATAATAATTACTCTAATGGTAATAAGGGCTCAGCATAAATGGATTAAGTGAAGAGAAGGGATTGGATGTAAGGGTATTGTGGAGGAAGAAATGGATGGATTTGGCAACGGATTAAATATGTGAAAAATGAAGGAGAGTAAAACATCCAGGATAATGCCAAAGTCACAAATCTGGAGATGATAATTTCTTTGACAGAAATAGAAACATTTAAAAGAATGGAAGATTTAGGGGAAATGTTTTGGATGTGTTGAGCTTGAAAAGTCTCTGGAATATCCAATGTGATATATCTATTAGACAACTTGTGATTCAGAACTGAAGCTCAGGAGAGAGACTGTGGTTAGATATATGTCGAGAGAAAAATATATAGACATTCAGATATATTCTTAGATACATATTAATATATGCATATATACTCATATACACATACATCTATCTATATGCATATATACTCATGTATGCATATGTATGTCTATCTATAGATACATAGATACATAGATAGATCGTTAGATAGATAGATAATATGTGCATGTATGTGTGTATATTGGCTACACTCCTGACTTTCCTCCTGTACTTTCTCTAAAATGCCCTAGAAATCTCTTCTAGGTTTCTTCTAGATCTAGAGGCTCATTTCAGCTCTGAACTTGACACATTGGATAGAAGTACCTTCCATCTCTGTAGGCCCTCCCTCTGATTGGCTGGTTCTTCCCAGACCTTCCAGTTTAAGAAGGGTGCCCAAGCCACCCACATCTTCATTTCTCTAGTCTGTACTCCCCACACCTCTTGGACTTTTTTTACAGTGTCCCTTTGTGGCTGTGTCCCATCATCTCTACCTCCAACCCTGTCTTCTTCCATTCAAATGTAAACTCCCTGAGGACAGGAACTGCATTTAGTTCTGCTTGAATATGTACTCCTAGTGCTTACTATACTTACTGCCTGGCACATAGTAAGCACTTAATAAATATTTGTTGATTTGGCTTTTTAGTACAAACATACATATGTGTATTTACATATTTACATGCATGTAAGTATCTGGGAATTGTATAGTGACATGATAATTAAATCCATAGGAACAGAAGAAAACCTTTTCAAAAATTAGTTCAAACATATTTTGTATTTACTTATCTATATACATATTGTTTCACCTTTGGAGGAATGTAAACCTTCAAAAGGAGGAACTTTTTGGTTTTTGTAAATCCGGAGCCTAAGCTGTGATGATGATGGCTACTGCTTAATGAATGCTGTTGAAAATCCATCTTCTATTTGATGAATTGAATTGGCCCCCCTCCCCTTATGAACGTTTTCTTGTGCTAGATGCTCTGGGAGAATGGCTTCCCAAACTCACACCATCAAACTCATTCCATCCCTTTTTGCTCCCTAAACTCATGAAACTTCTCTTTCTTAGTGAAGCCCTCCCAAATTAATTGATCAGTGAGAGATTCACTCCTGAACCACCTTCTCTGATGTGTAATTTCCATGATACCAAGAAGCTAGCCAGCAGGGCTGAATTTATGTGTACCCTAAACTTGTGGTTTATGGCCTCTAAGTACAAAAAAAAATTACTAAATTGCTGGGGATGGGGGAATTATGGCTCTAAGGCTTGAATTATATCATCATCTAAATAAAATTCAGTTCCCTTTTCCTAATGTAGAAGCAATATTGTGGCTTCTTTTTAGCTTAATGATAACAAACTGCTCACTAGGCAAGTCATTTTTCATAGCTTAAAAATATCAGGAATAAGAATTTTAAAACTCTCTTTCTGTCTCCCTCTCTCTCTGTCCTTCCCTCTGTTCCTTTCTCTCTCTCTCCCTCCCTCTTTCTCTTTCTCTCCTTCCCTCTCCCACACCATTGTCTGTGAGTTATTTATCTATCCTTCATACCAAACCTTTAATAGAGAAATCTGATAAAAAAAATTTTAATTCAGGTCAATATATTTCAACACATTTATTAAGCACATACTGCACCAGACAAAAGGTTTGGTACTAGTGATACAAAAGGATAAAAAATGAAGCTTTTCTGCCCAAAAAGACTTTATATTCTTCTTGGGGTTGGGGGGTACGTACCTATTGGTAAATACAAAATAATTTCAGAGATGGATGCGACATCAATATAGGCAAAAATTGGATTGGGATACCAAGAGGGATGGGGACTTACTGGCCACGTATGAAAGTACAAAGGATTGGAGTCCAGCCATCTAAAGCATTAACCTTTATGACCTTTTAACAACATCATCAGTTCTCAAAAAAGGCTTAGGAAAATGTTTCAGATGTTATTGTGTATAGAACACACAGGGCAGGGTGTGGGGCTTCTTCTACCTGGTAAGGGCTAAACTGTCTAACTGTCCCTTATTAAATGTGATACATTTCTATTAGAAGATTCCTTAAGATACTTTCATTTAAACCTATTCTGTATGCACATGGATCCATTGAAAAAGTTTCAGTTGAAATATTAGTTTTTAATTACATCCTTGCCCAACTATTGATAAGAATAGTTGAATGAAAAAACATTTGTTATGTGTTCCACCATTTTCTTCTTTTATATTTGTTGGTTTCCTCTCCCTGAGAATTTCCAAGGTTACCCAGACCTTTGGAAATTCACACTTTATGCTCTTTTTCTTTAATGCCTGAAAAAAGAACAGGAAGAAAAAGAACTATGGAGAGCAATTCTAAAAGATTATTTCATCCCTATGGATATACCTTTTTGACAAGGCAGACTATATAAAGAATTGTCATACCTCCTCCTAGCCCACCCCACAAAAAATCATTGCCTTGGTGGATGAGCCTTTTTGAAATTAGCAATGCTGGTCTTCAGAGAGCAGAAATACATTCTCTTTCAGGGCCCATATTCATAATCTTTTCAGAGTTTTAGAACTTTGTCAGTGATTGAGCTCCACCTGATATAGTCTTTGAAAATCTAGGGTCACTCACCTCAGTGTAACAGTGAGGCATTGTAGCTGGACTTCAGTGAAGATGCCTCTCTTCTTCTCCCCACCCCATCATATCTCTCTGTCTCTGTCTCTGTCTCTCTCTGTCTCTCTCTGTCTCTGCCTTTGTCTCTCTGTCTCTCTCTCTTTCTGTCTCTCTGTCTGTCTCTGTCTCTCTCTGTCTTTGTCTCTCTGTCTCTCTCTCTCTCTCTCTGTCTGTCTCTCTCTGTCTCTGTCTCTGTCTCTGTCTCTCTCTCTCTTTCTCTCTCTCTCTCTCTGCCTTTGTCTCTCTGTCTCTCTGTCTGTCTGTCTGTCTGTCTCTCTTTTTCACTCTCTTTCACTCTCTTCTCTCTCTTCTTCTCTCCCCTCTCTCTTCCTCTCTCCCTTCTTTCCCCTCTCCCCATTGTCACATAATATATACACATGCAATTTTATTTCTATTTTCACTTCCCTTTCATATGATTTGGTGAGCAGGGGATAGTGCTCTGAGATATAATTTTAGGAACTCACCGCGTGTCAATCCAGTCAGGCAGAGCACTAATGTCAGAACATAGTTTAAGCACTTAATTTACATGTCTGATGTCGGTACCATCATTTCTGGAGCTCTCTATTTCAAGTGCATGTTTCATTTATTTATAGATTTATGTAGAGCCTTTTCTCCTAAAAGCTTAGATGAGACACAACCTTCCAACGCATGTTATTTCTTAAAGGAACTGAAAGCCAAGAGGTGGGAGGCAGAAAAAAATAGAAAAAGAGGCAAGGTTGGGAAGGGGAGCAAGTGTTTCTTAAGTTCTAATCAGTGTTCGATGACAAACTTCTAATTCAGCAGCTTTCAAGTGTTTTCAACCCTCTTTGCCCAGAGATTTCTGCAGCCTAAAGTTTCTTTTCCACCTATTGTCATCACCATCACGCTAAAGAAGATTAGTTTGTTCAACTTGAAGATCTCTCCTCAAGGAGCTGTTTGAGGCTCTCTTGGGCCAGATTGTCTGTCCATGTGTTGGAGTAGACCTTGAAGTCTGAAAGAAATTTATTATAGGAAATAATAACTGATATTTATCTAGAACTTTTAAGATAATCACAGATTAGCTCATTTGGTCCTCACAAAGACCCATGAAGTAGATGCTATTACTTATTCCCATTTTACAGATGATGAAAATGAGGCTAAAAGTTTAAATGACTTACCTAATCACTCAACTAGTGAGTCAGAATTCAAACTCAGTACTTCCTGTACTCCATATCTAGCCAACTACCTATTCAAATCTCTATTCATATCTATTATACAATAGGATGGGTTATTGTTTGGTCATTTCAGTTGTGCCTTACTCTTCATAATCCCATTTGGGGTTTTCTTAGCAAAGATTCTGGAGTGGCTTATCATTTCCTTCTCCAGCTTATTTTACAAATGAGGAAACTGAAGTAAACAAGGTTGAGTGACTTGTCAGGGTCACATAGTTACTATGTGTCTGAGGCTCGATTTAAACTTATATCTTCCTGACTCCAGGCAACATGTTCTATCCACTGTGCCACCAGGCTGCCTTATTTATAACAGAATGGGTACAGGAGGACAGTTGACTCTGTAGAAAGATCCTACCAACAGCTCCTAGAAACTGGAGGGAGAAATATCAGTCAACCAGAGGGATCAGGAGAGTTTTCTCTCTATTTCACCATAATCATCATCCACAGAATTCCATCATAGTCAGAACATACTGTAAAAGGTACTCCAAAATTTAAAAAGGGTAATGCTGCTAATGTCAAATATACTAATGACCTGACTAATTTTCTCCTGAGAATCTAGGAGCTCTTTTCTAAAAGAAAGATCAAATGAAAGAAAGAATAAAAGAATCTCTAGAAATGGAATTCCATATTCTCTGTCCTAGTCAATGCATACTTTTGCAAGTAGAATTGACGTCTGAAAATTAAGAGCATCTTTAGATTTTTTCCTCTTAAATTTAATGACATTCTTTGATTTTCAATGTTTCTAGATTGTTACATATCCTTATTTGCTTATAAGAAATTGATCATACATATTTAAGACCTTATAATTATAGATCCTTATAGTAAAATCTCTCTCTGATTCTAGAGTACTTGCTATTATTTCTATTACTAGCTTATATTTACATATCATTTAGGGACTTATGAAAAGCATTTATTTACAGAAAATCTCTAGGGTTTAATCTATAAAACCTTACAGTTTTAATATATATAATATGCACTAACATTTATAAATTTATTGTATATAATATTATTTATATATACACATATTTATAAAATATATTTTAAACATAAATATAAAGTTATTGAAAAACTATCTTGCTTTATAGATAAGAAGTTCGAGTTTCAGAAAAGGAAAGTGACTCTCTCAGGGTCACCAAACTAGTGTCAGAACAAAGACTTCAAGCTAAATTTTCTTACTCTCAAAAGTGTGCCCCTTCTGCTACGCCACAAGACTTTTACTCAAAGAATATGCTTTGGAGTTTTAGATTGAGCATTGTGGATCTTAAGAGTTGGAAGGGACCTGATGCTTTCTCCTTTCAAACATTCCAGTGTTGCCAGATTCCCCAGGCAGCCCACTGCACTGTCCATTCAATTCAACTGCTATGTGCAGAAAATTGGATATGAAATAAGAATAAGAAAAATTGGATATAAACTCTGGCATGGGAGATAACCTATATGCAAATAATTGTGATACAAATTAGATAATGATAACAGTTTAGAGGAGGGAGATATCAATAATGGGGCAGGGAAATGAGGAAAGGCTTCATGAAGAAAGCATTCCCTAAGCTTGGTCTTGAAAAAGTATTACATTACAATCATGGGCCATATCTTGTTGATCAATTTCCCAACTGATGGGCATTCCTTCAGTTTCCAGTTCTTTGTCACCGCAGAGAAAGCTGCTAGAAGGATTTTAGAACAGATAAGGATTTTTTTCCATTTTCTTTTATCATCTTAGTAAATAAATCTAATATTGGTATTACTGGGACAAAAGTCATACACAGTTTTATAGCTCTTTGAGCATAATTCCAGATTGCTCTTCAAAATGGTTAAATGAGTTCACAGTTCCACTAACAGTGTATTAGTGTCATCTTTCCACATCCTTTCCAACATTTGCCATTTTGGAGAAAATATTAGTAATGCAAATTAAACATTTTCCCCCAGAGAGTCAATTGTAAAACAGTTACTGGCAGTATCTTGCGTTAGGATGAGTGGAGGGATATAGAAGAGGGTATGGTAACTCCATGTTCTCAGTTCTATTAGCAATTGACAATTAACTAGTAATCTAATTTAGATAAAGGATATATTTCACACTTATTGCTTTCAACTTATTTAATGAATCCTGTCTGATTTTGGAGTCTTCTACCCTGAATTCTGGTGAATATGACCACCAGAAAAAAATTGAGGAATAATTTTAGATTTCTTGGAAAATCTGAGCAAAATTACACAAATAGTTATATTCAGATCTCCTTTATTTTACTAACAAATATAAATCAATGTAATTATTATTATTCAGAAATATGAGCCATAAAGAATATTAATGTTGTCTACTGCCCTTCCTGAATAGTTCTAGTAGAAACTGTACCAGGTATAGTATGCTGACTCACTAACATGATCTGGTTACAATGGAAAGAGCTCTCTCTATTTGGAGCTATAGCATTCTGGTTCGGATCCTAGATCTACTTCTATGTGGTTGCCCTTCTCTAGGATGAAGTTTCCTTTTCTTCAAAATGAGGAGTTTTCTCTAGATGCCCTTCTAAGCCCCTTTTCAGCTTTAGATCTATCATCCTGTGATGTCCCATTCACATATGAATGCAAAATCTCCAAATACTGTCTCTTAAAATAGCACCATCTAGTGGCTTCTTAATATAAAATTAGCTTTGAGAATTGAGAGGACTTCTCAGGATCTCGAATTCATTTTGAAATTCATTTAATGTGTCGCTTGAAACTAATTAAGTTTGTTGCAGGAAAAAACTACATAATAAATAAAATTTTATTTTGAAATTTAGTAGTTGATCTTGAAAGCCTCCCGTGACTGAATTTCATCCATTTGAGATATGACCTGATATCCCTTTTCTATTAATTGTCACCCCATGGTGACAATTGTCTTGGAATTGTCCTAGAAAACCAAACAATGTATTCTCTATTGCAAAGACATAAACTGGGGATTGTGTAGCTTTGGACAGAAATTTGTACAGAGTCATAGTTCCTTAGAATAAGAGGTTTCACTTGTTATTCTCTCTCTGTAACTGCTTTTAAAGCCAACCTTTTCTTCTACACTTAATAAACCAAGAAATCTACTTGTTTGTTTGGGTATAATAATAGCTTATATTGGAACTTTTTAAACTTGACAAATTCATTATCATTTGATTGTTTTCTTCAGAGATTGGGTGAAATTGAATAGAATCCCTCAAACTGGTGATCAGAAGCCCAGATTTTAAATCTCGTATGACTTTGTTAGCTGTTTTGGACTCCTTGATCGATTAAGCCAGATGAATGGTCTGGGGGTAGAACTGAGTATTGGATGTTTCTTCTTGGATGCCTGAACTAAAATTCATAAGATCAAAGCAGTTCAAATTTGAAGAGAATGATTAATTATTAGAAATAAAAAGTAGGACTGACCATAGAGTAATGTGTCTTTTTTTAAATGCCAGAACTTATACATAAATATTCGTATTTACTCCCTTCAGAGTAGCCTCTTTGGGAAGCTTTAAAGCTATTTCAAGATGCTGCCATTTTGAAAACATTTTAGAACTCCTTTGGAAGTGCCTGGAGAGGCCAAGGAATATTTTTCTGAATCTCCTCCATGGTACCATTTTAGAGGTTGAATTTTATTTCTGGGAAGAGCCAAAAATCATTTAAACTCAAGACTGACGGTTATATTGCCATGGATGATCAAGCTGGGTAATACCATTTTTGGTCAAAAAGCAACTATAAGAAAACTAATCTTGTGTGGTTCATAAATTGACTCTGAAGGCAATTCTACAGTGTTCCAAAGGGGTTTTGAGCAATGGCAGCCCTGTTGCAATGTGTCAAGCCCCCCCAGAGTGACTGCCCTGGAGGACAACTCTCATTTCCAAGGATAGATTCTAGGATTTTTTTTAACAGTTAGTTTCATTCATTGCCTACTTGTCATACCATATATACAGCAATGTTGTTTTGCTGGTCATGGCCAATTTTCTTCAGCAGATTTGAGATAGAAGTATCAGATTCCAACAAAATATCCCTGAGGAAACTGGACTTAGCCCCAGAATTCAAGTAAACAACAGTTACAAATTGAAATTCCTGCCTTTGGGAATCTTCAATCTGAGCATTAGAAATTGGGGAGAAAACATTGCAAGCATGAATTTGTAAGAAAGAACATTGTTCAATGTTGGTAGAAATTAACTTGTAAGAGTTTTATTTTAATGGTCCCCCACATAGGTCATCCACCATAATTACTCCCTATAATATGTAATGTGCTCTTTCAGAGACTTTGGATCCTGATGAACAGCTGGAAACTCTTCATGAAGCATTGAAACTACTGCCGCCTGCACACTGTGAAACGCTCCGGTATCTCATGGCACATTTAAAGAGGTAAGTGATGTATCCTACATTTCAAGGATGACCTGTGGCCAGCCAATAAAAACAAACAAACAAACAAACAAACAAATAAATAAATAAATAGATAGATAGGTAGGTAGGTAGATAGATAGATAGATAGATAGATAGATAGATAGATAGATAAATAAATGAGTAAATAAATAAATAAATAAATGGCACAGCCATCTACTTCTCAAGAGGGTATTCAGGGCTCCATCACCTGGCATAGAAATCTCAGCAGGACCATTATTGAAAGCAGACATAGAAGCAATTAAGTAGTACAGTGAATTGAGAGCCAGTTCTGGAGTCAAGAGGACCTGGGTTCAAATTTGACTTCAGATACTTCCTAGCTAGGTGACCCTGGGTAAGTCACTTAATCCTCATTGCCTAGCCTTTGGGGCTCTTCTATATTAGAAATGATAATAAGACAGAAGATAAGGGAAAGAAAGGAAGGAAGGAAGGAAGGAAGGAAGGAAGGAAGGAAGGAAGGAAGGAAGGAAGGAAGGAAGGAAGGAAGGAAGGAAGAGAGAGAGAGAAAGAAAGGAAGGAAGAAAGAAAGA
>NC_058132.1:247311525-247325350 GCF_016433145.1 Gracilinanus agilis
GAGGGAGGGAGAGAAGGAAAGAGGAAGGGAGAGAAAGGAAGAAAGACCTAATAGTTCTGAGATAGAAGCTTCATAGAGATGAAGAAATGGATTCCTGGTAGATGCTAATAGAATTTCAGTTTCTTGGAGCAGGGAATATTTCTCCTTTGCATTTATGCACTGAATGCCTAGCATAGTACTATAACGTAACAGAATAAGGCACACAAATGTATGATTGGTTGACTGTTAAAAGTGTGGGCTTTTGAGCAGTTAGTAGAGCCAAGCCTTCAGTCAGAAAGATCTGGGTTCAAATTTGATCTCAGCTGCTTCTTAGTTGTGTGACCCTGGGTGAGTCACTTAACTCCATTTGCCTAGCCCTTACCTATCTTTTGCCTTAGACAAAATACTTAGTATTAATTCTAAGACAGAAAATTAAAGTTTCTTTTAAAGTGTGGGCTTGGACAGAATGGGTAGCTGAGGACCATAGGTGTTGTATTTTTATATCTGTGTGGCCCATCCTGATTCTATGAGGCAACCCTTGAACAGTATGATGATTTGTTTTATTCATTGACATAGGACAATGAGGGGGTGATCCTGGTTCCCATATACAATTGTGCCTTTATTAGTTAGAAAACGGAGTTATATTAAAATCCCACATATAAAACAAATCCAATATGTATAAAAGTACTGATTGACAAAATATATTAAGAAATTATTATCTACCTATCAAAAGGATCAGCCATATTTTCACAAGAAGCTCAGGCCCCTTAGCACCCTTAAAATGTGATTCAATTTATAAAAGGTTAACACATGCACAGATCTGATAAGATGCCTATCAGACAGTTGTTAAACATCCTATTTAGACAGAACAATTATCCTTACCTATAGCCAAGTTCTTGTTTGTTAGACGAGACTTATGAGGGTCAGTCTAGGAAAATTTCCAGGTTGTGAACAGCTTAGCAATAAGGGTACACATGTCCTAAAGAAGCCTCTTCCTCAGGTCAAAGTAAAAGGTAGACAAGGAACAAAGGCATCTGACCTTTCTGTTGTGAATTAAACATGGCAACTTCCGGGGAAACCCATGACCCAAATCTCAGTGAGACACACTGAGATGAAAACTGCAAGAACTGGGAAGGAGTTGCTCAAAGAGCGGCAGCAGCATTCTACACAAGCAAAGAGAATGCAGTCTTGATTAGGGCAGAAACAAGTTTGACAAAGCAATATCTATTTGTGGTTACCATTGCCCAAAATATTCACATTCTGCCAAACACATGAACAGAGGGTACAGTACAAAGAATGGAACGTCAGATTCTAGCGTGGAAAATTTGGAGCAACAAACTACCTTTCAAATTTGAGAGTCTGACTTTCTTTTTTAATCTCTCTGCTTAATTTGTTTTTCTCATAACCCTCACCTTCTATCTTAGAATCGATACTAAGCAACTGTTCCAAGACAGAAAAGCAGTAAAGGTTAGGCATTTGGAGTTAAGTGACTTTCTCGGGGTCACCCAGCTAGGAAGTGAGTCCAGATATGAAACCAGGACCTCCCGTCTCTATCCACTGAGCCACCTCGCTGCCCCTGTCCCTGCTTAAAAAGGAGTCCATTGTTTTGGATGAGTATTACTGATGCTGGTGCTAGTTAGAGTCCAATGGCTTGGTGGGAGAAGCTTAGGAGAAGAAGGGAAAGGATAATTAGCCTCTTTCTCTTACTTCTCAGAGTCTGATTCTATATGCAAAAATGATGGGTATAGAGGCTGTTGCATATGATTTCTCAGCCACTCTAACGTCTCTCCAATCTGAAAAGATCGAGTTTCTTAGTGGTTTAAAAATCACATGGTCAATCAAAAAGACAAAAATATGAGAACAGCAACAAAATTATAACAAAAACAAGTTTGACAAATGCCTGGTAAGTGCAGAGGATGGGGCCAGACAGATGGTAGTTTATAAGCATATAAGGAATCTTTCTGGAATAAGAGATTAAATGGGCCTGAAGCAAAAACAGTTAAATATTTTCATAATTTATGAGCTTCTCCAAAATGAGTGCTTAGTCCTTTTTTTTACAGAAGACCAGATGTTTCTTCCATGTTACTTTAGAACCTTTATTTAATGTGTGTTACCTCAGGTATAGGTCAAAGTTTGCTTCCAGTTGGCATGTTAATCCAGTGACCCTCCCCCTTAAAAAATGTTTATTCTTCATCAATGTGTCTCTTAACCGAGGTCTATTTGAGATGAAGGACTGTCATATAGGCAGTGAATTTTGTCTTCTTAGGTGGTGGAAGGTGAAGTCAAGAGGACGTGGATTCAAATTCCAATTCTGATGCTTGAGTCCTGTACATTTATTAGGGCAGCTAGGTGGTGCAGAGGATATAGCACTGGACTTGGAATCCTCTTCAGAAGTTCAAATATGATCTCAGATACTTCCTAGCTATGTGACCCTGGGCAAGCCACTTAACTCTGTTTGCCTCCATTTCCTCATTTATAAAATGAACTGGAGAAGGAAATGGCAAACCTCTCCAATATATTTACCAAGAAAACCCAAAATGGGGTCATGGAGTATCAGATACAACTGAAAAAAAAATACAACGAGGATGCTTACTACCTTGGCCAGGTCACTTAATTATCCTGGGTCTCAGGTTCCTCATCTATAAAATAAAATGAAGAGATTGGGCCAGATGGTCTCTGAGGTCCCTTCCAGTCCTAGATCTATGATGCTATGCCAAGGGGAATGAAAATGACTCACTCATTTTGGCTCTTTCCCAAAATTCACCTTCAAAATGATTCAGTCCCCAGGGTCTCTCAGCTTTATAGCTGAGTATAATGCAGTATGCCAAGCTGAAAATGCTCTTTCAAATCAAGTCCATGGAACCCTTTCCATCATTTCCATCATTTATGTACCCATAAAGCTAAGGCACAGGAAAATGAAGAAAGTTACGTGAGCATAAGCAAGTCACTTAAGCTCTCCCCATTTCCTCATCCATAAAATGTGGGTGATTATATCTCCTCCACTGTCCTCATGGGGCTGTTGTATGGAAAGTGCTCTGTTATACCTTAAAGTACTATATAAGGCATTATTACTCATTTTCATGGGGAAAACAGAGACAGGATGGAGTCCACTTAGTCCAACACATTAATTCAGGGCTGAATGCTCAGTGAATTCTGTGAAGTTTTCATGTCAATCATTAAATGAATTCATTTAAGGAAAATAAATAGGTGGAGATTTGCATTCAAGTGATGTGAGGTTGGCCCCCATCATTTTAAGAGAACTTGCCATGATAAATTTAGAGGAAAATATGGACAAGAGCTGCACAGAACTAACAGGCATAGACGTGTGGCGATCTGCATCACTGAAGAGAATTCTCCCCTCGGTGAGATCACCGGGCCATTGAAGAAGTAGAACAATTATTCAGAAGTAATTCAGCCCTAACTCTTTTCTTCTTAGCTCTATGCTCATAATAAAAATACTCTTCATTTAGTAATTGGTAAATTAAGGCAATTGCTTTTATTAAACTCAATCTATTAGAGAAGGCAACTGAAACATAGCATAAGGCACATTGAACTTGGAGTCAGAATAACTAGATTTGAATGCTGGCTCTGCTTCATCTTTCTCATTCTTAAATTTCAGATCATAATATCAGCATTTCCTATTTCACAGGGCTGCTGTGAGCATTTGATGATTTTATTTAGGTATGTTTTATAAAGATATAGATATACACATATAACATATACATAGAGAGAGAACTTTATAAATTGTGAGCTGCTATATAAATGTTGCCTAACAATCTCCCATTTTAAAGATGAGAAAACTGAGGTCCAGAGAAATCTGTAAATATCTATATAGATTTAGAGCTAGAAACTAACCTAGAAGATGTCTGGTTCAACTTCATTTTATAGATGAAGACACTAAGGCTTAGAGAAAGTAAATGACTTGCTAATGATCAAAAAACTAGCAAGTATCCATCAGGAACAGGCATACAGCGTAAGTTGGCTATTTTTGTCCACTCTTGCTGTCTCCTGAAGAAATAAACTTATAGTTAATAATGAGGACATTTTTGACAGCAACTGTGCTTGTTTTATTTTTCTTCAGGGTAACTCTTCACGAAAAGGAGAACCTCATGAATGCCGAGAATCTTGGAATTGTCTTTGGACCCACCCTCATGAGATCCCCGGAACTAGATGCAATGGCAGCCTTGAACGATATACGGTATCAGAGACTGGTGGTGGAGATGCTTATCAAAAATGAAGACATTTTATTTTGAATTTTTCCTTTTTTGCATAAAGAGAAGAGAGCTATGTTCTACAGATGAAGGAATGTTTTATAGTCATTTAATTGGCTCTTCTAGCTGAATTATTTCTTGATTAGAGCTTTGGGTATGCACCAGATAAAAATGAAGGAATCTTATGTTGTTTGTGTAGTGCCACTCAGCTGTCCTTGTCCAACAATTAATGCCTAAGCTCCAGTACTAGTAATCCTGGGTGTTTATCATGTTAAAGAAAACTCAAGCTATTGCATGATTGGCTCCCTTTTGGGATAGATCTCTATACTAAAGAAACAACAAAACAACACAGCTTCTTCATCCTGGATAGTCTGTGGTTGTAATTCAGCATGTTTCTCAGCGTAAACCTGTTGTGATTTCGCTTTTATGTTCTAGGTCATTAGTTTCTGATACTTACAAAAAAAAATATGGTTGAAACAGTACCTTGGGCTCACGCATTGCCATTTCCTATTATCATTTGCCAACTATTATTGAGTGGTTTATTTCTGGTTTCTCTCAGCTCTTCTATCATGTAGTACGTTGTTTCCAACAAGAAAAAAATGTGTTTTTTGATTGTTACTTTAAGCAGTTATCCATGCCAATAAAATGTACAACACTGAGCATTTCCTTTTATTATTATTATTATTATTGTTGGTTTTCAGTTGTAATTTTGTATTTTTATCTGGCATGCTTATATTAATTTATTAAATTTTGCTTTTAGAAATCCAAAAACATTGATAGCTTTATTTTTTAATTAATGAAAGCATTTAAGCATTTTTCTCAACTTAGTCATTGTAAAACATTGCATCTCACCTTTATAAAGGTTCCTGGTAGAAAGTGGAACCCAGAATATTTTCCAAGCTCTTAGGCAGAAAACTGGCAAGAGAAAAAATGAGTCTTTTTTTCTGTTTATTGATATAACTTAGTGCTAATACATGCAGTTAGCATCATTAAAAACCTGGCTACAAATAATTTTTATAACTGAACCTCTGATTTAAACGATGAAGAGAAAACTCCCTCTACAAGTGCAGCCATTTCTCAAGAACTTAATAGCATTACAGAACTAATGGGGTACTAAGAGGTTTGCCCAACCCAGTGTTATACAGCTAGACCCCCTGCAACTGAACTAAACACAAATCGTTCTATCCACTATGCCACCTTGTCTCTAAAAGGTATACCAAGTACCCAAATAGTTTCTAGACTGTTCAAGAAAAAGTAGAGAATATTGATGCATAAAATTTAGATTGTATTTTCTCATATTTATAATATCACTGAAATTGATATTCTGGCACTTTCAAGAATATCTCAGCAAAGGGGCAGTTGGGTAGCTCAGTGGAGTGAGAGTCAGGCCTAGAGACGGGAGGTCCTAGGTTCAAACCCAGCCTCAGCCACTTCCAGCTGTGTGACCCTGGGCAGGTCACTTGACCCCCATTGCCCACCCTTACCACTCTTCCACCTATGAGAAAATACACCGAAGTACAAGGGTTTAAAAAAATTTAAAAAAAAAGAATATCTCAGCAAAAGACACAAGGAATTTTAATAAAGTATGAGACTAAGATTCAAGGTGGCACAGTGGGTAGATCTCAGAACCTGGCATCAGGAAAACTTGAGTTTGAATCCAGCTTAGATACTTACTAGATACATGACCCTGGGTAAGTCATTTAACCCCTGTTTGCCTCCATCTCTTCGACTGTAAAATTGAGCTCATAATAGGACCTACTTCTTAGGGCCATTGAAAAGATCAAATGAAGAAATTTGTTTAAAATTAGTTAGCACAGTGCCTAGCACATAGTAAGGGCTACGTAGATAAATTTTTTAAAGATCAAGTAGAAGAGCTCAGCTAATATTTAATTTAGGGAGACATTTATTCAGGCTATAATGCATCACAGACAAAGAATTCAATGGATAAATGGTATAAAGGATATCATCTGAGAAATGTATGAACAGAAACACAACTGGGCCAGCAACATAGTGGAGTCAAAAGAATACCAATGGAGAGCCCATTGGTATTCATTCAATCCCAACATCAAGTGAATGTGAGGATGGCCCCCATAGTGTTAAGAATACTTCCCCTGACAAATTTAAGGGAGAATATGGACAAGAGTTGCACATAACAAGCAGGCAGAGATAGGTGCCTTCTTCTTAGTGTGTGCTCATATCAAAATTTAGTTATAGATCTAATTATTATTATAATATATAACAAATATATAATCTATAATTTATATAATTAATAATAGATCTATTGATAAAGTAAGGCCATTACATTTAATACAGTCAGTCTATTGGAGAAGGCAGCCAAAACATAGTATAAAGAACATTGAATTTGGAGTCAGAATAACTAGATTTGAATCCAGACTCTGTCTTTCTTTTTTCATCTTTAAATTTGAGATCCTAATATCTGTTTTTCCTACGTCACAGGGCTTCTGTGAGCATATGAATGGTTTTATTTATGTGGCTATAAATATGTGGCAATAATATTAACACACATACATCTCTATATTGTTTTGTAAATTGCATGCTGCTATATAAATTTTATTTATTATTCTGACTCAAGAAGAACCATAAAGATCAACACACATACCAGTTTAAAGATGAGAAAACTGAAGTCCAGAGAAATTTATAAGACTATAGATTTAGAGCTAGAAACTAACTAAGAAACCATCTAATTCAACTCTCTTATTTCATAGATGAGGAAACAGAGGCTTAGAGAGAGTTAGTGGCTTGCTAATAATCAAATAACTAGCAAGTGCCAGGGGTAGCATTCAGACCCAGGTCTTCTTAACTGCAAGTGCAACACCCTCACCACAACACCATGTTCCTTCACATGCCCAAGGTCTTTGGTTGTCATTTGTCACAAGGTAGTCATTTGCCCAGGACTACATACCAAGGTAGAAATATAGAACCATTTTTAAAATTTTTTTATTTAGAATATTTTCTCATGGTTACATGATTCATGTTCTTCCCCTCTCCCTCACACCCCTCCCCTCCATGTAGCTGATGCACAATTCCACCGGTTTTTACGTGTATCATTGATCAAGACCTATTTCCATATTATTAATAGTTGCACTAGGGTGATTGTTTAGCATCTACATCCCTAATAATATCCCCATCAGTTCATGTGTTCAAGCAGTCGTTTTCCTTCTGCATTTCTACACCTACAGTTCTTCCTCTGAATGTGGCTAGTTTTCTTTCTCATAACTCCCTCAGCATTGTTCTGGATCCTTGCATTGCTGTTAGTAGAGAAGTCCATTCTGTTCGATCGTACCACAATGTATCCGTATCTGTATACAGCGTTCTCCTGGCTCTGCTCCTTTCACTCTGAATCAATTCCTGGAGGTTGTTCCAGTTCACATGGAATTCCTCCAGTTCATTATTCCTTTGAGCACAATAATATTCCATTACCAACAGATACCACAATTAGTTCAGCCATTCCCCAATCGAAGGGCATCCCCTCATTTTCCAATTTTTTGCCACCACAAAGAGCATGACCACAAATATTTTTGTTCAAGTCTTTTTCCCTGTGATCTCTTTGGGGGTATAAACCCAGCAATGGTATAGCTGTATCAAAGGGAATGCAGTCTTTTATAGCCCTTTGAACATAGTTCCAAATTGCCATCTAGAATGGTTGGATCAATTCATAACTCCACCAGCAATGCATTAATGTCCCAATTTTGCCACATCCCCTCCAACATTCACCACTTTCCTTTGTTGTCATGTTAGCTAATCTGCTAGGTGTGAAGTGGTACCTCAGAGATATTTTGATTTGCATTTCTCTAATTATGAGGGATTTAGAACACTTTCTCATGTGCTTCTTCATAGTTTTCATTTCTTTATCTGAAAATTGCCTATTCATGTCCTTTGCCCATTTATCAATTGGGGAATGGCTTGATTATTTATACAATTGATTTAGCTCCTTACATATTTGAGTAATTATACCTTTATTAAAGTTTTTTGTTATAAAGATTTTTTCCCAATTTGTTGCTTCCCTTCTAATTTTGGTTACCTAGAGTGCATATATTAACAAATTAAGGGGGCAATGATCAATAAATTGGGCATGCAAATCAGAAAACTAGAAAGTGAACAAATTAAAAATCCCCAGATGAAAACTAAATTAGAGATCATAAAAATTAAAGAAATTAATAAAATTGAAAGTAAAAGAACTATTGAATTAATAAATAAGACTAGAAGCTGGGTACTTTGAAAAAACTAATAAAATTGACAAAGTACTGGTCAATCTAATAAAAAAGGAAAGAAGAAAACCAAATTAACAGTATCAAAGATAAAGAGGGAGACCTCACCTCTAATGAAGAGGAAATTAAGCAATCATTAAAAACTATTTTGCCCATTTATATGGCAATAAATATAGCAATCTAGGTGATATGGGTGAATATTTACAAAAATATAAATTGCCTAGATTAAGAGCAGAAGAAATAGAATACTTGAATAATCCTATATCAGAAAAAGAAATTGAACAAGTCATCAAAGAACTCCCCAAGAAAAAAATCCCCAGGACCAGATGGGATTCACAAGTGAATTCTATCAAACCTTCAAAGAACAACTAATTCCAATACTATACAAACTATTTGACATAATAAGCAAAGAAGGAGTTCCACCAAACTCCTTTTATGACACAAATATGGTACTGATCCCAAATCCAGGTAGATCAAAAACAGAGAAAGAAAACTACAGACCAACCTCCCTAATGAACATAGATGCAAAAATCTGAAACAGAATACTAGCAAAAAGACTCCAGCAAGTGATCATGAGGGTTATTCAGTATGATTAGGTGGTATTTATACCAGGAATGCAAGGATGGTTCAATATTAGAAAAAACATTCACATAATTGACCATATCAACAAGCAAACCAACAAAAATCACATGATTATCTCAATAGATGCTGAAAAAGCCTTTGACAAAATACAACTCCCATTGCTACTGAAAACACTAGAACATTTAGGAATAAAAGGACCTTTCCTACAAATAATAAACAGTATATATCTAAAACCATCAACAAGCATCATCTGCAATGGGGACAAATTAGAAGCATTCCCAATAAGATCAGGAGTGAAACAAGGATGCCCATCATCGCTTCTATTATTTAACATTGTATTAGAAACACTAGCAGTAGCAATTAGAGAAGAAAAAGAAATTGAAGGTATTAAAATAGGCAATGAGGAGACCAAGCTATCACTCTTTGCAGATGATATGATGGTCTACTTAAAGAATCCCAGAAAATCAACTAAAAAGCTAGTGGAAATAATCAACAAGCAAAATTGCAGGATACAAAATAAACACATATAAATCATCAGCATTTCTATATATTTCCAACACATCACAGCAGCAAGAGGTAGAAAGGAAATTCCTAGACAATATAAAATACTTAGGAATCTATCTGCCAAGACAAACACAGGAATTATACAAACACAACTACAAAACACTTTCCACACAATTTAAGCTAGATCTAAACAATTGGAAAAACATTGATTGCTCATGGGTAGGATGAGATAACATAAAAAAATGACCATCCTACCCAAATTAATTTACTTTTTTAGTGCCATACCTATCAAACTACCATTTTTCACTGAATTAGAAAAAACAATAACAAAGTTCATTTGGAAGAACAAAAGATCAAGAATATCAAGGGAAATAATGAAAAAAAACACGTGAAGGAAGGTGGCCTAGCAGTACCAGATCTTAAACTGTATTATAAAGCAGTGGTCATCAAAACAATATGGTACTGGTGAAGAGATAGAAGGGAGGATCAGTGGAATAGACTTGGGGTAAGCAACCTCAGCAAAACAGTCTATCATAAATCCAAAGAGCCCAGCTTTGGGGTCAAAAACCCGCTATTTGACAAAAACTACTGGGAAAATTGGAAAACAATATGGGAGAGATTGTGTCTAGATCAACATCTCACACCCTATACCAAGATAAATTCAGAATGGATGAATGACCTGAATATAAAGAAGGAAACTATAAGTAAATTAGGTGAGCACAGAATAGTATACTTGTCAGATCTTTGGAAAAGGAAAGATTTTAAAACCAAGCAAGAGTTAGAAAAAATTACAAAATGTAAAATAAATCATTTTGATTATATTAAATTTAAAAGTTTTGTACAATCAAAACTATTTTTATGTGATATAGGAAGGAATGTTCCACCACCTCACACCCACTGAAGATGTTTTCTCCAAGTTTGTTGGGATTCATGTGTTTTTGTCATATCCAACTCATTGTGACCCTTTGAGGGGTTTTCTTGGCACAGATACTAGTTTGCCATTTCCTTCTCTGGCTCATTTTACAGATGAGGTGACTGAGGCAAAAAGGGTTAAGTGACCTGCCTAGGGTCACAAGGCTAGGAAGTCTCTGAGGACACATTTGAACTTGGGTCTAGCCCTGGCACTCTATCCACTGTACTACCTGGCTACCCCATTCTCTCCATTGGAAATGGCCAACGTTTTCCAACTAAGAAATGAACTGCATTTAGTAAGAGCCTGTCATTTTGAGAGCAATCTGACCAGATGGATTTCTTCCTGGATTCCTTGAAGCAAAACTGTTAGGTCTTCATTTAAACCTTTTTTGTATAAAGCCTCTTTTGCAAGAGATGTAAATGCATTTTAGGAAATTCTAATAATCCCATGTTTATTGAGTAAAAGAAATGGTCTAGACCTCGGGTAGATAAGTAGGAATCACTCAGTTCTACAATCAAGCCATAGCTCAATTTAAGAGGACAGATACTAAAAAGAATGGCACATCTAACAGAGGAGCCATCCAACAGCTGTTGAATGCTGTTGAAAAATTAGACCCATTATTACAGGACACAGAAAGAAGATATTAGGTAGAACCACCACCTCCATAAACCAGAGTCTCCTAGAGGTTGTTTTTCATCCCTTTCTGTGTAAAGGAACAAACTTGGTAACTTTTAAAACAGATTGCTGTGTGGTCCCTGCCCTGAGGCTGTATGATCTAAGGAAAAGTCTCATATTCTGCTAACACTTCTGGAAACAAGTTCCGCTTGCAAAGCCCTGCTATTGCTTATGGATTTTGTGCCACAGAGCCATACACTGTCATAAGCAGAAGCCCTCAAAGTTGTGAGGAATTTTGAAAGGAGTTAAAATGCAAAGTAATCATTTTTGAGGCAATTACAAATATCATGTAGGAATAAGTTAGGCATAGTCTGATTTTCTAGGGTTAGTGGAAAGAAAGGGGTTTTGAGATAAGCCCTGGGAAAGGATTCTGGGTAAGAAAGAAAGGGGGAAAACCCCTGGATTTGACTGCTGTACTAAGTAACCAAAGTTAGAGATGGAAAGCTTTGGATTAACAAACCAGACTATCCCTAACTTATTCCTACAATCATATGCATACAGGGAAACAAATTTAAAACCACCTACTTGTGATCATAGAAAGCCCACAGCTTTGGCAGCACTGGTACTGAGTGTCACTGAGAAGAAGTCCTTCAGTGAGTCTCTGGAAGGGACTCAGCTCTCCCTAGATTTCTACTGCTCTGAAAGAAAAACTTTCAAAATCAAATCAACAAATATTTTCATTTGTTTCAGTTTCGTGTAGAAATAATTTTCAACAACTGGTTTCTGAGATTTTTGGACTCAGATTTTCTCCCTCCTTCCATTCCCTCACCCCTCTAATATAGGTTGTACCAGTGCTTTCCATGCAACACATATTTCTATATTGTTCTTGTCATGATGGAAGATGCCTATCATAAATACCGTAAAAAAAAACACAAAGGAAATAAAGGAGAAGGTGGCATGCTTAAATCTTTGATCAGCCTCCAACAGTTCCTTCTTTGGCTGAATCAACAAAATATTTATTAAAAACTAACAGCAAGACATTGTACTCACCTCTGGAGATATAAAGACAAAAATTAAACTCATCCTCAAGGAATTTCTATTTTATTGGAGGAATATATATATATATATATATATATACATAACTACAAAAGAAAGTTTCAGGTTGGAGAAGGCCCTGAGGATAATATCAACCAGGTCTTGACGGGGGTCAATGCAAAATTTTCAAGAAATTAAATGAGTAATCAAATGTCTTTTTTTTTCCTCAATGTTCTCTTCCGTGGATGTGAATTAGCTTAACAGCCTGGTTAACAGTTGCTGTTATTGGATCTAACTCTTTGTAACCCCACTTAGAGTTCTCTTGGCAGAGATAATGGAGTAGTCTGCCAGTCCCTTCTCCAGCTTATTTTCAAATGAGGAACTGAGGCTAACAAGGTTAAGGGACTTGCCCAGAATCACACAGCTACTAAATGTCTGAGGCCAGACTTGAACTCATGAAGGAAGATGAGTCTTCCTGATCTCAAGCCCAATACTCTATTCACATAGTACCCAAAGTAATAAAAAGACTCTTGAATAAATGTTTCTTCTCCCATTTATAGTCATGTTTTTAAACTCAAGTCAAGTGAAAAACCAAGTGCTCTCAGATGGCAGTTCACAGTTGAAAAAAACAAGCCTCTGAAGGTTTTTCTTTTTAACTAAATGTTTTAGTCTCTCCCTTGATCTCTAATTTGAAAATAGCAATACATCCTTCCATTCAAAAATCAAAACCAAAGACAATCTCAGAGTAGACATTAATATGCCCAGAAACTTTCTCCCAACGATTTTTGTTGTTGTTATAAATAGACGAAGATGACTTGTAATAATGGTAAAAATAATCCTCTTATTGGAATATTTTTTGCATTGGTCAACATGGCTCTTGATAACAAGTATAATGTCCTTCTGTTGCATTATTTTTGGTCATCGTTATGTAAATGGTCTTCCACATTTCAGAGTGTACCCTTGTGCCAGAACCGAACTCTTGCCTTACTGATGAAGGGGAAGACCACCTGGAAATACAAGGACAACAGCACTGTTGGGCAATCGTGACCCCTTTTCTCCTTGGGGCAGATCTGCGCTACAACCTCCCATAAAGCCTTGGTGCCCACACTCACCAGGCCATGCCCAATCGATCCCACAGAGTTTGACTTTGCATTCAGAGGAGTTATGAAGGATTTATTCCTGAAGAGTCTCCAACCTCCCTAGGCCAGCTCCAACCCTTGAGCGGCCTGGGGCATTTTTCTTTCCTTCAAGTACAAAAATTGAACATCTACCCTTTTTTACATTTTCACTTGGTGCTTCCAAATTAATCCTTATTGAATTGCAAATCCTTATTGAATCAACAATGAGGGGAAGATGTGGAATGAAGAACAACTGATTTCACACAAGCCTAGAGCTTATACTTTGGGGAACTTCAAAGTATTTTAACACACTGTGTGGATTTATGCAATTGGGCTCCTGCCAGTCTGCCTATTGTGAGGGATAATGCAGTTCTCCTTTGCTGAAGAGCTGGTGGCTGTGGGAGCTCTCTCATCCATGGAGGTGGTTGGCAGCAACTGACCCTGATCAACCAGTCGATGCTCCTGTGCAGTGCCATCAGTCACTTTGCCAGCTGGCATCTAAATTGCCTATGCCAGGGATGCGATCACATTAAAACCAAACACAGGGCTCTAACTGTCCAGCTAATAGATGGCATTTGTTTGAAACTAAGTATAAAAAACTCCATAAGGCCTAAAATTCAATAAATGAAAGGAAAAAAA
>NC_058132.1:247325955-247336713 GCF_016433145.1 Gracilinanus agilis
GGGGTTTTGAGATAAGCCCTGGGAAAGGATTCTGGGTAAGAAAGAAAGGGGGAAAACCCCTGGATTTGACTGCTGTACTAAGTAACCAAAGTTAGAGATGGAAAGCTTTGGATTAACAAACCAGACTATCCCTAACTTATTCCTACAATCATATGCATACAGGGAAACAAATTTAAAACCACCTACTTGTGATCATAGAAAGCCCACAGCTTTGGCAGCACTGGTACTGAGTGTCACTGAGAAGAAGTCCTTCAGTGAGTCTCTGGAAGGGACTCAGCTCTCCCTAGATTTCTACTGCTCTGAAAGAAAAACTTTCAAAATCAAATCAACAAATATTTTCATTTGTTTCAGTTTCGTGTAGAAATAATTTTCAACAACTGGTTTCTGAGATTTTTGGACTCAGATTTTCTCCCTCCTTCCATTCCCTCACCCCTCTAATATAGGTTGTACCAGTGCTTTCCATGCAACACATATTTCTATATTGTTCTTGTCATGATGGAAGATGCCTATCATAAATACCGTAAAAAAAAACACAAAGGAAATAAAGGAGAAGGTGGCATGCTTAAATCTTTGATCAGCCTCCAACAGTTCCTTCTTTGGCTGAATCAACAAAATATTTATTAAAAACTAACAGCAAGACATTGTACTCACCTCTGGAGATATAAAGACAAAAATTAAACTCATCCTCAAGGAATTTCTATTTTATTGGAGGAATATATATATATATATATATATATACATAACTACAAAAGAAAGTTTCAGGTTGGAGAAGGCCCTGAGGATAATATCAACCAGGTCTTGACGGGGGTCAATGCAAAATTTTCAAGAAATTAAATGAGTAATCAAATGTCTTTTTTTTTCCTCAATGTTCTCTTCCGTGGATGTGAATTAGCTTAACAGCCTGGTTAACAGTTGCTGTTATTGGATCTAACTCTTTGTAACCCCACTTAGAGTTCTCTTGGCAGAGATAATGGAGTAGTCTGCCAGTCCCTTCTCCAGCTTATTTTCAAATGAGGAACTGAGGCTAACAAGGTTAAGGGACTTGCCCAGAATCACACAGCTACTAAATATCTGAGGCCAGACTTGAACTCATGAAGGAAGATGAGTCTTCCTGATCTCAAGCCCAATACTCTATTCACATAGTACCCAAAGTAATAAAAAGACTCTTGAATAAATGTTTCTTCTCCCATTTATAGTCATGTTTTTAAACTCAAGTCAAGTGAAAAACCAAGTGCTCTCAGATGGCAGTTCACAGTTGAAAAAAACAAGCCTCTGAAGGTTTTTCTTTTTAACTAAATGTTTTAGTCTCTCCCTTGATCTCTAATTTGAAAATAGCAATACATCCTTCCATTCAAAAATCAAAACCAAAGACAATCTCAGAGTAGACATTAATATGCCCAGAAACTTTCTCCCAACGATTTTTGTTGTTGTTATAAATAGACGAAGATGACTTGTAATAATGGTAAAAATAATCCTCTTATTGGAATATTTTTTGCATTGGTCAACATGGCTCTTGATAACAAGTATAATGTCCTTCTGTTGCATTATTTTTGGTCATCGTTATGTAAATGGTCTTCCACATTTCAGAGTGTACCCTTGTGCCAGAACCGAACTCTTGCCTTACTGATGAAGGGGAAGACCACCTGGAAATACAAGGACAACAGCACTGTTGGGCAATCGTGACCCCTTTTCTCCTTGGGGCAGATCTGCGCTACAACCTCCCATAAAGCCTTGGTGCCCACACTCACCAGGCCATGCCCAATCGATCCCACAGAGTTTGACTTTGCATTCAGAGGAGTTATGAAGGATTTATTCCTGAAGAGTCTCCAACCTCCCTAGGCCAGCTCCAACCCTTGAGCGGCCTGGGGCATTTTTCTTTCCTTCAAGTACAAAAATTGAACATCTACCCTTTTTTACATTTTCACTTGGTGCTTCCAAATTAATCCTTATTGAATTGCAAATCCTTATTGAATCAACAATGAGGGGAAGATGTGGAATGAAGAACAACTGATTTCACACAAGCCTAGAGCTTATACTTTGGGGAACTTCAAAGTATTTTAACACACTGTGTGGATTTATGCAATTGGGCTCCTGCCAGTCTGCCTATTGTGAGGGATAATGCAGTTCTCCTTTGCTGAAGAGCTGGTGGCTGTGGGAGCTCTCTCATCCATGGAGGTGGTTGGCAGCAACTGACCCTGATCAACCAGTCGATGCTCCTGTGCAGTGCCATCAGTCACTTTGCCAGCTGGCATCTAAATTGCCTATGCCAGGGATGCGATCACATTAAAACCAAACACAGGGCTCTAACTGTCCAGCTAATAGATGGCATTTGTTTGAAACTAAGTATAAAAAACTCCATAAGGCCTAAAATTCAATAAATGAAAGGAAAAAAATCCTAAGCTCCCTGCTTGCTTGTGGATTTTTTTATACTTTCTGCTGTAAATAGATAGGGAGATATATTTATGATGGCTAGAATTGGAAAGAATCAGAATCTGAAAGATCGTCTATCCCAACTTCTACATTTTGGAGAAGAGGAAACTAAGATCTGAATAGAAAGGGTATATGACTTGTTCAAGGTCACTCTAATAAATAACTAATATATGCAGCAGAGGATATGAATAAGGAAATTCATTAATTTGTTGTGGTTCAGTTGTGTCTGATTCTTCATGGCTCCATTTCATGTTTTCTTGGCTGGAGTAACAATGGAGAAGTGTTCCTTTTTGCAGATGAGGAAAACTCTGGCAAATAGGGTCAAATGACTTGCCCAGGGTCACACAGCTAGTAAAGTATGTGAGATGTTGATTTGAACTCGGGTTCTTTCTAACTCCCAACAACCTAGCATATATTAGAGTTCCATTATCAAACCTCGTGATTTCTTTTAACTCAACTTCTACTTCCGTTCAGGTCACCAATATCATCAGGAAATGCCAAGGCTCTTGAATTGTCAAAAATACATTTATATTTTACAGATTTTACATTTCATAGCAAGGACATATCTGCACTCGGTCAATACCTTCAGATCCTGAAGCATGAAATGAAGACATTGGGTCTATCTTAAACTGCCAAGTTATTACCCTTCACAGCAGACTAAAGAAAATCTTGATTTGTGCAGTTTGTTAATTTCTGCTAGAAAGATTAACCTTTTGTCCAATCTCTTATCTTCAGCATGTATTTCATATTACAAACTGCTTCTTTTATTGGTCCCTCAATTGAAGAGTACAAAGCAAGGTCAGGAGAAGTCGGGGCTGTGGTGCTGACCTACTTTTTCCAGCCCTGGTGAACGCTTGGAAATGTTTTGATCATACGGCTGCAATTATATTGTCGCAGGAAATATCAGCATGTAAAGCTAGCAATCTTGAGGTTTTTTTATTCTTGACCATCAACGTTGCTGCTTAGCTACCCAGCCCAACTGCGGTGCTCATGGAAGTCATAAGAAAGCAGAGGAGGTGATGTCTTATTGACCAAAGTGACTCAGAAATAAGTGAGCCTGGAAAATGGAGCCTTTGGGGAGTAAAATAACAGAAATCCAGGAATAGATCTTAAAGATGAAAAAATCTGGTGGTTACGCCAGTTAGAACGGCTGCCCTCTGCTGCTTCTCAGAAAGCAACTGGATATTGGAATGTCCTTTGCTTCTCGGTGTAAATTAGGAAATCATTCCTAAGACAGTTACATTCCCTTGAGACGCTTCCTACCCTGAGGAATAGCGAGAACAATAATGAGTAATCTATTATTCAGGAATTGGTTTCCCATCATGCATGATCCTGTGGGCCAGCAGACAGGCTGGCCACGTAGATACTAGTTTTCTAACCAGGCTTCCACAGGAGTAAAAAAAGAGGCTATTGGAGTTATAGACAAGTATCTGAGAATCCCTAGTGCCAACCATTCTTCTAGTTGGTGACCTGCTTCTCTGGCACTATCCAAACCCTAGAGCCTGATTCTGCTCCCCCAGATTTCTCCCTAATTCCTGTTTGCTGCATTGGCTTCTCCCACGTCTTGCTCTCTATCCTCCCAGCTCCATTCTGGTGACTCACACTGACTCCTGACTGCTCCGTGCCATAATTCCAGTGGCCTTTCCTCCCCCAGCTGTAAATGAGACTCTTCAGAAAGAAAAGAGGGAAGCAATCAAATTCTACAGAAACTGAGAAGGAAATTGAGTGAACCTCATGTTAGGTCACTACGTCCAAATATTAAAAGTAGGAAGGAATCTACAAAATTGAGGGGAGTCACTTTAGGACTCATAAAAAGAAGGGCTGTATTGCTTTGAACATGGGTTAGTGCTGAATATAGAGCAGACCCTGAAATTAAGTTGTCTTTGAAAAAGAAAAAATGCATGGGAAATACTAGAAATAATTGCACAAAATTATAGTATTAAAACATATTTACTAGGGGTCCTTTTTACATTTCTTTCCATTTAAATGAGACATTTTATTCATTTCTATTGTAACTACTCTCATGGTTATCCTTTCTGACTAAACTCTCACTCCTTTTGCATGAATATGGGCCACACTCAGATTGTGCACAAGCAGATTTCAGGGAGAGGAGAGGAAAGTCAGTGAGCATTAAGTACTTACTGTGTGCCAGGCAGTATAGTTACAAAGAAAAACAAAACTATGGTCCCTGCCTTCAAAGGCTTTGTGTTCTCTTGGGGGGTTGGAGGGATGGAGAGAGATAATAAGCAAATAACTACATAACTACAAGACATCTTTGGTGTAAAATGGAGGTTCACCTCAAAGGAAAGAAACTCCAGGAAAAGGAACCTGGAAAGGCCTCCTGAAGATGGTGAGATATGATCTGATCTGAAGGGAAGCTGGAAGGCAAGGGGGAAAGAAAAGAGGATTCCAGGCATGGGGAATAGTCAGTAAAAACAGCAAAGTCCAGAGAGAGAGATGGAGAGTCCAACATGAGGAGCGGAAAATAGACCAATGTAGATACATCATGAGGTAGCTAGGTGGCTCAGTGGATAGAGTGCTGGGGCTTAAAGTCAGGAAGATTCCTCTTCCTGAGTTCAAATCTAGTCTCAGATGCTTACTAGCTGTGTGACCTTAGGCAAGTCACTTTACCCTGTTTGCCTCAGTTTCTCCATCTATAAAATGAACTGGAAAAGGAAATGGCAAACCACTCTAGTATCTCTGCTGAGAAAAGTCCAAATAGTGTCACAAAGAGTCAGACATTCCTGAAATGACTGAAAAATAACAAAGCTATATTATAAAGTACGTGGAAGTTGAGTAAAGTGTAAGAAGGCTGTAAATGGAGGGACAGACCAAGTTGTGAAGGATTTTAAATGTCAAAAAGAGGATTTGATATTGAACACTGGAGGCAATAGGGGGTACTGAAGTTTTTGCGGTTGTAATAGGGATGGGGAAAAGTGATATGGCCAATGCCTGCAATTGAGAAGATCATGGGATTTGCCCAAAGTCATATGGCCAGTTGGAGGGCAAATCTAGGCTTCAAACCCACAATATCATTATTATATTCAAAAAAACTTGAAGGTTTGCTCAGGATTACATTAGAAGAAATGAGCTAGGGTGACTGGAAGAATGGTGATGCCCTTGGCATTAAAGAAAGTTGAAAGGAGGGAGGATTTTGGAGCAAAGATGATGAGTTCTATTTTAGACATAATGAGTTTAAAATAGCAAGAAGTTTCCAATTCAAGATGTCCAAGAGGCAGTTGGTGATGTTGAACTAGAACTCAAGAGTGAAATTTATTCCAACAGCCCTGTAAGCATTTCTCTTTGAGATCACCACCAATGCTCTAGAGAAGGGCCATCCTTAGCCACCACAACCCCTCACTCCTCAGTGTGAATTACATTCTCCCCTACTTTCAAAATAGCTTGTATTTCTGCTAGTATTAGAATGACTCATTCCTAGTTATGTTTCTAGGCTTAGGTAGGTGGTACATGAATTATCTCCATCTTAACAAAATAGTTGGATAGACAAATTGCTAACCATCTCTGGCAGGGAGGAGAGACACAATTTGGATCTTATAATTTTGGAAAACGTATGTTGAAAAATTGTTATTACATTTAATTGGAAAAATAAAATATCTTTTTAAAATAACAATAGTTGGTTAGAGAGCTAGACTTGGAATCGGGAAGACTCAGGTTCTTTGTCTCTCCTCTGACAATGGTGGGTGGAATCCTGAGCAAATCAACCCCTAGCAGCAAAGCAACTCTAACAACATGACCTGAAGAATTAGAGACACATCTTCCTGAGTTCAAAACTGGCTGAGCCAGGGCCACATCTACCTGAGGCTTAATGCGAGCAAGGGACTCCAAGAGGTAGACATGAGAAGAGAGAACATCGTGTTCGTGGGAGATCATCCGGGCAAAGTATGGCCATAGAAATAGAATGTAGTGTATGAGGAGCATCAAAATAGGTCTGTTTGGTTAGAATGTGGAAGGTTTAAGGAGGAGTGATATATAATCTCCCTGGAAACAAAGATTGGAATCAGTTAGAGATGGGCAGAGCCCAGCAGAGGAGATCCGTCAAAAATCCTGAGGATGACAGATGTAGAGCCGGAAAGTCGCTCAGAATCCCTCTAATCCAACCTCCTCATTTTATAGATGAGGCCCAAAAAAGTTAAGTGACTCACTTAAGGTCATAGGCATTAATTTCATGAGATGAAAGATTCAAACTAGGCTCCATGGGGGTAATGACTCCATAGTAGGGTGAAGGGCAAATAGGGGTGGTTAGACAACCCCAGAAATCACATCATCCCCTTAACACTGCTACATAGAAAAAGGAATGGAGATTCAGAGGAAAGAAGTCATTTTGCTTCCTTTCCCCCCAGCTTATTGTTAATATCAAAGAAGAGATCTGAATCCAGTAGTCTAACTCCAAGTCCCACGCTCTTTCTACTCTACCAAGAAAGATTTCCTTTCCAGAACACTCTCTTCTTATAAAAAGGAACTTAGACAAGAGATGCAGCTTACACTGTAACTTCTCCATTTGCTATTTTTGATCTAATTTGATGCGCCCGTGTATTTCTTCCAAAACAAAGAGAAGCTCTTTAAGGGATGGTTTTGTTTTTTGTCTTTGTATCTTGAGCACCTGTGACACAGTAGGTGCTTAGTAAATATTTGTTCATAAGGAATAGAAATAGATTTAGACCAGAATGGATCTAGATGCTATCAAGTCCAATACCCTTATTTTACTGAAAAAGAAATTGAGGCCCACAATTGGCTAAGTAACTTGTCTAGATCAATAAATATGTGAGGGGAAATCTGAACCCAAGTCTCTCTGACTCCAAGTCCAGTGCTCACTGATGCTACAGATAGTATAATAGTCTGCTTTTGCTTAAGGACATGGAAAAGGACCCAGTAAAAATTTTTTTGAACCATTATTGTCTTAGTAACCACTCTGAGACAGAAGGGCAAGGACTAGGCAAACAGGGCTAAGTGATTTGTCCAGAGTCACACAGCTAGGAAGTGTCTGAAGCCAAGTTTGAACCCAGGTCCCCTCATCTCCAAACTTGGTGCTCTATCCACTGTGCCACCAAGCTGCCCAAGGATCTGATAAATTACCAGCAGCTTCCAGAACCATTAGCTCTGCCTGCTGAACAGGTGGCAGAGCTGAGAGACCTCTTCCCCTCCCCAAATCAAGGTTATTCACATTACTAACCAGCATTTTGCCATTGTGTTTCTTAACGTCCTCATTAAATATTAATTGCCATTAATATTAATTACAGCAATTAAAGAGAAACAGCTGTGAAGACAGGCTCGGTTCCTCTTCAGCCTCTGCTTTTCATCGCCAGATAAAACACAGGCACCCAGGGGAGGAGCCTGTAACACATCACTTAGTGAGCAATAAAGGAAAAATACAGGAGGCATTTGAAAATGCTCAGCCCAGGCTCAGAGAGCTCTCCTGGGGGCATTGATCCATTTTCCTGAGTAGAAAGTTAACAGTTCCCATCTCTAGGTCAGCTCTCTTTTCCCATGTGCTACTTTATGGTTTGGTGCTGAGGCCTCCAGCTCCTAAAAGCTGTAATCAGTCTGTAATGTGAGGCTGGGCTTTCTCTGCCTGGGAAATCTGTACCTGGCCTCATCTTGTGCAGGCTAACTCTGGTTCCCTGCCCAGTTATCTCCAGACCAATACCACAAACATTTATTAAGACAAGGCGTATCATTGTTTCATCTCTGAGGCCAAGTGTGTGCTTACAGGGGAAAATTACTGAGACTAATGAGAAGATAATTAGATCCCATCCACTCCCACCCATCTAAATTACTTCTTAGAGAGGATGGCTTCTTAGCAACGAGGAGTCCAGTCCCAACCAAAGGAAAATCTTCTAAAGGCAGAAGATGACCCTACTATAATGGAAAAAACACTAAAGCAGGAGTCAAGAGACTAAGGTTTTGGTCATTAAGTTTAGAAACAAAAAGAACATTGCAAGGTCATTCATCTGATCCAGGGCCTGTATTTCATGGGTATAGATGAGGAAGGTAAGTACAAGAAAAATCAAATTAGTTTCCTCAAGGTCATACAAGTTAGTGGCAGAAGCAGAATTTGAACTCAGGTCCTCAGACTCAAAAATCTCTTGGTTTTTTTCTTCTGCACCAAACAGCCACCTATTGCTATCTTTCAGAGCCACAGTTTCTTTGTCTGTAAAATGAGGAGGTTTGAACCACACAATCCACTAGGTCCCTTCTAACTCTAAAATTTTATTCTATTCTATATTGTTACTGGAGGAAGGTAGAATGTGGAATAATAATAATAAAGAATTACCAACATTTTGAGAAGTTTGCTATAGAAACTAATGATATTTCAAGGTACAGTCCATTGTTGGGAAACAACTGAAAGGTACTCCTTCATGGATTGTGGCCCTATCCATAGGTTTTGTACTGAATGGATTACCTACTGCTGATTGATTGACTGAAAAATTAGCTGCCCATCCTTGCAGTTTCATAACAGCAAACTTTAAGACTCTATTTAGCATCCCTCCTGTTTTCCTCTTCATTCTTTCTTGATCTCCAGTACCCCTAATTCTCAGGAAAGCTCTATATCGAAAGCACATGACATTATTCGGTGTGCTTATAGATAGCCTGAGAGAATAGTCTCTAGTCATGATTGATGAACTACAGCTCATGTCAGAACTTTCTGATGCAACACTCTTTGGGGAAAGGATCATTTACAACATCTGCAAATTTCCTACCAAACTTCCCACAACATTGCTCGTAGCTCTGCTTTCAGAGTTTGCCACAAAGCATCAATCATCTTGGAACTTCCCTCAGCATCTATGGTCTTTTCTTTTTCTTTTAGAAAAATATTTTCCATGGTTACATGATTCATGTTCTTGCTCTTTCTCCCTCCCCCCCCCCGACCCCCAACCCCCATAGCTGATGCACATTTCCACTGGTTTCTTCACGTGCCATCAATCAAGATCTATTTCCATATTATTGATAATTGTTCTAGGGTGGCCATTAAGAGTCTACATCCCAAATCAGGTCCTCATCAACCCATGTGTTCAAGCAGTTGTTCTTCTTCTGTGTTTCCACTCCTGTAGTACTTCCTTTGAATGTGGATAGCGTTCCTTTCCATAAATCCCTCAGAATTGTCCTGGGTCATTGCATCGCTGCTGGTACAGAAGTCCATTACATTTGATTTTACCACAGTGCATCAGTCTCTGTGTACAATTTTCTGGTTCTGCTCCTTTCACTCTGCATCAATTCCTGGAGGTCATTCCAGTCCACATAGAATTTCTCCAGTTTATCATTTCTTTGAGCACAATAGTATTCCATCACCAACAGATACCACAATTTGTTCAGCCATTCCCCAATTGATGGGCATATCCTCATTTTCCAGTTTTTTGCCACCACAAAGAGCATAGCTGTAAATATTTTTGTACATGTCTTTTTTCCCTATGGTCTCTTTGGGGTACAAACCCAGCAATGGTATGGCTGGATCAAAGGGCAGGCAATCTTTTAGCGCTCTTTGGGCATACTTCCAAATTGCCATCCAGAATGGTTGGATCAATTCACAACTCCACCAGCAATGCATTAATGTCCCAATTTTGCCACATCCCCTGCAGCATTCATTACTCTCCCCTTCTTTTATTTTAGCCAATCTGCTAGGTGTGAGGTGATACCTCAGAGTTGTTTTGATTTGCATTTCTCGAATTATTAGCAATTTAGAACACTTTCTCATGTGCTTATTGAAAGTTTTGATTTATTTATCTGAAGATTGCCTATTCATGTCCCTTATCTATTTATCAATTGGAGAATGGCTTGATTTTTTGTATAATTGATTTAGCTCCTTGTATATTTGAATAATGACACCTTTGTCAGAGTTTTTTGTTATAAAGATTTTGCCCAGTTTGTTGTTTCCCTTCTGATTTTAGTTGCATTGTTTTTGTTTGTACAAAACCTTTTTAATTTAATGTAATCGAAATTATTTATTTTTCATTCTGTAATTTTTTCTAACTCTTGCTTGGTTTTAAAATCTTTCCTTTCCCAGAGATCTGACAAGTATACAATTTTATATTCATCTAATTTTCTTATAGTTTCCTTCTTTATATTCAAGTCATTCACCCACTCTTAATTTATCTTGGTGTAGAGTGGGAGATGTTGATCTAAACCTAATTTCAAGAGATGCAGAAAAAGCATTTACTAAAATATAATACCCATTCCTTAGGATTTTATGGGAAAGAAACAGTCACTGGCTCATCAAAAGGTTGCGCTGATAATGACTCCATGTTCTGATCCCTTTCAGGGCAGCTGATGGGCTATTTAAGGGTTTAATATCTTTGTATCTATTCTTGGACT
>NC_058132.1:247338536-247373655 GCF_016433145.1 Gracilinanus agilis
ATCTCTTGGTTTTTTTCTTCTGCACCAAACAGCCACCTATTGCTATCTTTCAGAGCCACAGTTTCTTTGTCTGTAAAATGAGGAGGTTTGAACCACACAATCCACTAGGTCCCTTCTAACTCTAAAATTTTATTCTATTCTATATTGTTACTGGAGGAAGGTAGAATGTGGAATAATAATAATAAAGAATTACCAACATTTTGAGAAGTTTGCTATAGAAACTAATGATATTTCAAGGTACAGTCCATTGTTGGGAAACAACTGAAAGGTACTCCTTCATGGATTGTGGCCCTATCCATAGGTTTTGTACTGAATGGATTACCTACTGCTGATTGATTGACTGAAAAATTAGCTGCCCATCCTTGCAGTTTCATAACAGCAAACTTTAAGACTCTATTTAGCATCCCTCCTGTTTTCCTCTTCATTCTTTCTTGATCTCCAGTACCCCTAATTCTCAGGAAAGCTCTATATCGAAAGCACATGACATTATTCGGTGTGCTTATAGATAGCCTGAGAGAATAGTCTCTAGTCATGATTGATGAACTACAGCTCATGTCAGAACTTTCTGATGCAACACTCTTTGGGGAAAGGATCATTTACAACATCTGCAAATTTCCTACCAAACTTCCCACAACATTGCTCGTAGCTCTGCTTTCAGAGTTTGCCACAAAGCATCAATCATCTTGGAACTTCCCTCAGCATCTATGGTCTTTTCTTTTTCTTTTAGAAAAATATTTTCCATGGTTACATGATTCATGTTCTTGCTCTTTCTCCCTCCCCCCCCCCGACCCCCAACCCCCATAGCTGATGCACATTTCCACTGGTTTCTTCACGTGCCATCAATCAAGATCTATTTCCATATTATTGATAATTGTTCTAGGGTGGCCATTAAGAGTCTACATCCCAAATCAGGTCCTCATCAACCCATGTGTTCAAGCAGTTGTTCTTCTTCTGTGTTTCCACTCCTGTAGTACTTCCTTTGAATGTGGATAGCGTTCCTTTCCATAAATCCCTCAGAATTGTCCTGGGTCATTGCATCGCTGCTGGTACAGAAGTCCATTACATTTGATTTTACCACAGTGCATCAGTCTCTGTGTACAATTTTCTGGTTCTGCTCCTTTCACTCTGCATCAATTCCTGGAGGTCATTCCAGTCCACATAGAATTTCTCCAGTTTATCATTTCTTTGAGCACAATAGTATTCCATCACCAACAGATACCACAATTTGTTCAGCCATTCCCCAATTGATGGGCATATCCTCATTTTCCAGTTTTTTGCCACCACAAAGAGCATAGCTGTAAATATTTTTGTACATGTCTTTTTTCCCTATGGTCTCTTTGGGGTACAAACCCAGCAATGGTATGGCTGGATCAAAGGGCAGGCAATCTTTTAGCGCTCTTTGGGCATACTTCCAAATTGCCATCCAGAATGGTTGGATCAATTCACAACTCCACCAGCAATGCATTAATGTCCCAATTTTGCCACATCCCCTGCAGCATTCATTACTCTCCCCTTCTTTTATTTTAGCCAATCTGCTAGGTGTGAGGTGATACCTCAGAGTTGTTTTGATTTGCATTTCTCGAATTATTAGCAATTTAGAACACTTTCTCATGTGCTTATTGAAAGTTTTGATTTATTTATCTGAAGATTGCCTATTCATGTCCCTTATCTATTTATCAATTGGAGAATGGCTTGATTTTTTGTATAATTGATTTAGCTCCTTGTATATTTGAATAATGACACCTTTGTCAGAGTTTTTTGTTATAAAGATTTTGCCCAGTTTGTTGTTTCCCTTCTGATTTTAGTTGCATTGTTTTTGTTTGTACAAAACCTTTTTAATTTAATGTAATCGAAATTATTTATTTTTCATTCTGTAATTTTTTCTAACTCTTGCTTGGTTTTAAAATCTTTCCTTTCCCAGAGATCTGACAAGTATACAATTTTATATTCATCTAATTTTCTTATAGTTTCCTTCTTTATATTCAAGTCATTCACCCACTCTTAATTTATCTTGGTGTAGAGTGGGAGATGTTGATCTAAACCTAATTTCAAGAGATGCAGAAAAAGCATTTACTAAAATATAATACCCATTCCTTAGGATTTTATGGGAAAGAAACAGTCACTGGCTCATCAAAAGGTTGCGCTGATAATGACTCCATGTTCTGATCCCTTTCAGGGCAGCTGATGGGCTATTTAAGGGTTTAATATCTTTGTATCTATTCTTGGACTCCTGTGAGTCCTTGGTATCTTGGACATTTTCTATGGGATAAAATAAATGTTGTTCCACACTCAGAATGCATTTCGTTTGTTGAGGGCCTATGAGGGATCTAGGGATCCTAATACCCACATTTGAGAAAACTAGCACATAAGCTATAATTAAACTTTATCTTGGAGATTTTCCTGGATTAACTGAAGCCAAATCTCTTAGAGTCAGGACCCCAGGACCCAAACAGAATGTAAATCCAGAATCCTTAGGGGACTCTGTAACATGGCTTATATTACCATTCATTTGTCCTCAGCAAACGAAGACACTATGGAATGTCACTATTCTCTTTCCAGTAGATTTTCATAATGTCCTGTTTGACTAAGCAGGGGCAGATGTTTCATTCATTTCCAAATGAGAAAATTGAGGTAGAGGGAAAAAAAAGGTCACATTTCAAGGTTCCAAAGCTCATCAGGAATCCCCAGGTAGAATCCACTCACTCACCTCAGCTGTTTCCCAGTCCAAAAATGCAGAGTATTTGGCAATCTGGTTACAGATTCCAGGCTTTACACTGTATGCATTTGCTAGGAGGTGGCTAAAAAGCTGGCGCACATGCCCTGCTTCCAAATGGGTGGGTGACCTGACAGGGATGCATGCTTCCCAGTGGGACTTTGTTGCTATGGGGATGTAAGATTTTCAGCATTAGCAATGAGTGGCAAATTTTCCATCATGCAGATGCAAACAAATTTCAGCCCCAGGATTTTTTTTCTTCTGGTAGCATCTAGAGTTGGCAGTTTCCCAAAAGAGTAACTCTGTGGGGAGGGTCCTTGGGAAGTTCCAGGATTCTGCATAGAGTAGTGAGAGGGGAGAGAAGAAGAGCTAGACCTTGTTTCTGTTTACCAGCATTTCCACCAAGATCAGATCATCTCTGCATTTTCTGAATTTTAATTCAATCCTAGAGAGTAAGGGGACGTGGGGATGAGATGATTGCTCTTCTAAGGGCCTGGCTTTTTAAAAAATGTGTCTTCCTCACTAGTATATCTCAAACCAAGATGATTTGATCCTATTTCCTATCTTGCTTGCCACCTAATGAATCATTTTATAGCTCTGACCCATCTCCTTTCCCTTTACATATGGGAACAAATGGCTTTTGAGCCTCTACGGGCCTTTGATGGATGATTTTCCTGGGGCAGATGGTAATCTGTTTCCAGAGGAGGTAGGAAATGAGCTCAACTTTGCTGATTTGCTAATTCTCCCACATACATTTCTTTTTTTTTCTCAAGTGCATTTTTCCAAGTTTCCAAATTCATTTTTCTTCTGACTTTTCATGCTAAGAGCATGTACTCTGCATTCTTGCTTCTGTTATTCTAACCTGGGTTGATTATTCACTTTTATCATTGGAAAGACTGGTTGCTTAGCAAGAGATAACCAAAAGAAGTTCATGGGGTTCCAGTTATATCCATATAATGTCAAGAGAAAGTGAAGGAAAGGCCATTAGGATGGCCTTTCTGATAGCAAATTAATGTAAGGACTTATGTAAGGTCTCATAGGAGGGAGAGGCATTGATGGGATGCTGTCTGCAGCACCAGAGTGAATTGATCCATGTCAATGAGATCACCATCCATTGATCATTAGAGAGTTTCACTGGACAGGTCAAAATAGCACTTCACAGCTTTCCAAACCTTCTATAAGCTGGTGTCAAACTATCTAATCAAACTGATCTCTTCTCATTCCCCAAGATCCACCCTCTACTTTTTTTCTTTTTTTCTTTTCTTTTTTTTAAACCTTTACCTTCTGTTTTGGAATCAATACTTTGTATTTGCTCCTTCATGGAAGAGGGGTAAGGGTGGGCAATGGGGGTCAAGTGACTTGCCCAGGGTCACACAGCTGGGAAGTGTCTGAGGCCAGATTTGAACCTAGGACCACCATCTCTAGGTCTGGTTCTCAATCCACCGAGCTACCCAGCTGCCCCCCAACCCTCTACTTTTTAATCAGGCAGTGTCATCTTCATTACCACTTCTGGTTCTTTCCTTACATGGAAGTGGTAGCCAAGACTTCCCAGAAGTCAAAAATATGACTAATGGTTAGAGATTACAGGGCAGATTTGGGTTCACTGTCATGAAGGTCTTTTAAATGAGAGCTATCCAGCTGCGGAAGGATCTGTCTCTTTTGGTGCTGAGTTCTTTCTTCTCCAGGGATACAAAAATAGACTAGAGAACTACTTGTCAGGGATGCTGCATGTGTGATTCACTTCTCAGGCAGGGATCTATGTCTAAGGATGTCAGATGATGTCTATGGAGGTCCCTTTCAGGTCTGGAGCCTTTGATTCTGAGTATGACAAATCAAAAGCCACAGCACCACCTCAGTAGGACTCCCAATGCCTGCTTGCTTTCCCACAAAGATATCGCTGATGGTCAGCACCTTCAATAAGCAGTTTGAAGTGAATGGTGCACATGTGGATCCAATCATCCAACTGTTTCTCATATCATTAGAAGTTATTTTTCTTATCGATTCCCTAATCATTTTAGCTCAATACTTTTCCTAATTTTACTATATGGGCTTTTTCTCCCCAGTAGAGTATAATTTCCATTAGGATAACGTGTAGATCTCATACTTTTTTGATATCCTCTTATCTGCAGCACAAGAAGTCGGCACTCAATATACTCTACTAAAGATCTTTAGTAGGATAATGAAAGGAGAAAGGATGACGAAATGGTTCCTAGAGGCTGTGAGCAGAAGAGATCTCTTCTAAATTTTGTTTAGATAACAATAGCTTAATTTTCTCTCTTTTTAAAATATCTTTACCTTCCTTCTTAGAATCAATACTTTATATTGGTTCCAAGACAAAAGAAAGCAAAGGCTAGGGAACTGGGGCTAAGTGAATGCCCAGGGTCATATAGTTAGGAAGTATCTGAGATCAAATTTGAACCCAGGACCTCAAATCTCTGGGCCAGGCTCTCAATCCACTTAGCCATCTAGCTGTCCCCAGTAGCTCAATTTTCTATAATTCATTAACATTTTTCCTCAAAACATCCCTATGAGGTAAATAGTGCAAGGATTATGATTCCCATTTTCCAAATGATGGAACTGAGGTCCACAATCCCAAGACTCAGAAATATCAGTCAGGCTCCCTGACTCACAGATTCTTCCTCTTTTCATGTCAGAATTAAAACTTAGCGTCCTATATTTGCTTGCCACTTTCTATTGTGCCCCTCTATTAGTATCTTTATGATGGGTATTATTAACCCTGCTTGACAAATAGTGAAACCAATGCAAAGGGGGCACATTACATAATTGGTTCCACAAAAACTAAACTGCAGCCTTGATTTCCTCCTGAGCAGAAATAGACTGTGCTGCTTCCCAGGTGCCCAGTTTAACTCGACCAAGAAAATGGCATTGAGTAAGTATCTTTCTGAACATGGCAGTGAGCTGAAAGGGCTAACTAGAGTGGCAGGAGATAGATTTCAGTCTAAGAGAGTCATTTTATGCAACAAAAAGTACCTGCATTCAGTGGATTTTCATTCTGGTGGAGAAGAACAACAAATACACAGATAAATAAATACAATATAGGTACAAATAATAGCTAGTATTTATGGAGCATTTCAAAATTGGTGATGCACTTTCCAAAAATTACTTCATTTGCTAATGTGGAAAAATGTCTTCCATGATTGCACATGTAAAATCTATTATCAGACTGCTTATCCTCTCAGGAAAGGGAGAGAAATGAGAGGGGGGGAAGATGGGAAGAATGGGGAGAATTTGGAACCCAAAAGTTTTTTAAATGGATGGTAAAATTTTGTCTTTACGTGTAACTGGGGCAGGGGGAATAAAATGTTATTATGAAATGTTTAAAAACACACGAATATTATCTCATTTGATCTTCACTAAAAACCCTGGGATGAAGGTGCTATTGCCCAGGTTCACACAGTAGTAAGTGTCGAAGGCTGGATCTGAATTTGAGTCTTCCTGGTTCCAGGTCTAACCAACCCTCAATCCACTGCACCTCCTTGTTGTTCAATAGTTTTTCAGTTGTGTCTGACTCTTCCTGACCCCTTTTGGTGATTCTTGACATAGGTCCTGGAATGGCTTGTTATTTCCTTCTCCAGCTCATTTTACAGATGAGGAAACTCGAAACCTCAAAGTATATACAAATTAATTTTTTGGTTGGAGAGTGAGGAGGAGTATAAGCAATTGCCACCTGGAGAATCATGACAGTCTTCTTAATGGAGAAGGTAGCACGTAAAATGAATGTGGGGGACAGTTAGGTGGCTCAGTAGATAGAGCAACCTGCCTGGAGAGGGGAGGTCCTGGGTTCCAATGTGAACTCAAACACTTCCTAGTTGGGTGACTGAGCAAGTCACTTAACCCAATCACCTACCCTTTCCTGCTCTTCTACCTTACTACTGAAACCTAATATTGAGTCTAAAACAGAAGGTAAGAGTGGTTGAGGTTTTTTAAATAATCAATAAATGAAGTGAACCTGGAAGGAAGCCAGGAATTCTAAGAGGTGAAAGTAAAGAAAAAATGTCTTACTGTCTAAAAAATCTCCATGATATATAAGGGAATATTAGTTTATGAATATTTATGCAATGAATGCTTGTTCCCGTAATCTCCTAATCATTCCTACTTACTTTCTTTTGCATGAGTATTTTTTCGACCACATGGCTAAAGCTGCATCTGCTAACTCCATTAGCCAGTTTGCGGGCACAGGCATGAACTTTGTGCTGGAATCCAAGCCGTGCAGCCTCTCCTTTACCTTAACTTTCTGTGGCTTCAAGCATAAACAATGACCAGATCTAGAAGAAAGAAGGGCAAGCCCTAGAACTTCCTAGAGACCAAATATAAAATATACATCAAAGTGCCAGAGTAACTGAGACCATCTACACTCCATCTGAGGGATCAGAGAGGGTGTGATTGCAGATCCCTTTCCTCCTCCCAATGGGTGGCATGAACAATGTGCTCCCCTGACAGCTGTAAACTTAGTTGTCCCTTGTACTACATGGCAGCTACTCTTTGGAATTGGGGAGGTGGCCTGTGTTTTGGAAAGGGAATTATTGTTACGATACTTCCTAGCTGGATGACCCTGGACAAAATCATTTAATGCTGTTTGCCTCAGCTTCCTCATCTGTAAAATAAGTTGGAGAAGAAAATGGCAAACCACACCAGTGTCTTTGCCAAAAAAAAAAACCCAAATAGGATCACGAAGAATCAGACATAATTAAACAACAAAACAACAAGAAGATGTGAGAATGCACAACGGATTTTCTATAGGTAAGTGACAGGAAGCAGAATCAGTTGATGGAATTTCCCAGTTAACTTGATGAGGTTACAGGATTGCAATATTATGGGACTTTGGAAACCTATCTCCCTATATAGTATGGATATCTTGTGAAGAGAACAAAAACAATTCCTGTTTAGGCTCTGGACAAAGATGAATTGGTGGCTTGATCTGCCCCTTGGTCTTTCCTAGAGGGAATAGGTTGGAGGAAAAGGGCTGTCGCTGAAATGATTTGGTTGGCTGGGACTCCTGGAGGACAGAAAGGTTCTTGTCAGAGGAGCCATGGCTCTGTGCTGTCCTATAATAAAGTTGGCAGCCTGTTTCCCACCTCTTTTTCACCTTTTACTTGTTTGGAGGGCACAACAGAGCTCAACAGAGTGAACCTGGGTTCCAGGGTTCAAGGTTCTGTGGTCTCTGCCCACAATCTCACCCTAACTCCTCCTCAGGAACCCTAAATGGCCATTTTGAAGTAGAAGACCAGAAGACATAAGACCTTACCATAACTTTCAGTACATGGGTTAGCGACTGGGTATCCAACAGGGGAGTTCCTCAGCTCATGAGTTAGTAGCAATGGGAGAAGTGGTAGAGTATCAAATAATTCCTACAGAAATACATGGCAAAAGCACTTGCTTACTCCCCGAATGGCCCGAGAGGGTAGTATAGGAACAATATTCCTAATCCTCTTAGTTAAAGGAGAGAAGGATCAGTCACCAGTCACTGAGACCACAAAATCTGGTCTGCCGGAGAGATTTCTTGGACAATCTCAGCCATGGGGATTGCCTCAGAGTAAAATCTTGACATTCTAAACTTTGGAGATCTAGCTCAGCAGTTCTTACCCTAATGTCTGTGAACTTGTTTTTCAAATATTTTTGAAATTATCAATTTCCTTTTCTAAAATAATAAAAATTTTAAAATAAATAATATTTTGGATTCTAAAATAATGTGTTTTGATTATTTAAAAATTATTTTAACTTATTTTGGATAATTTCATATTTATAATAGAGTTCATATTTGCTGCATTTTCAAATGGGTATGGAAATAAGTAAATGCAGAAGAGAAACTGGAACTGAAATCAGATAAAATTCCCTATTATCTCTGATTTATTCTGTATAACCCTTGTTTGAAGATCATTTTTTTCATGTTGTCTCACTCATTAAACCATAAATTCCTTGAGAGCAGGTACTAAAAAATAAAAAAAAATAAAAAGTTATTCTAAGAAATGGGTGTATAGGCTTAACCAAACTAGCAAAAGGATCAATGTCACAGAAAAGGTTAAGAACTTTGGTACTAGAGAACGAAAGAGAGTTCCTGAGCATCAGGTTTCTTGGATATTGAAAAGAATTGTCCATTTTGTCCCTCAACCAGAAGAGTAATAAGCTAAGTTGAGTAAAGTTGATAAACATTTATTAAGCACTTGCTGTGTGCAGGTTACTGTCTTAAATAAACACTAGGAATACAAATACAAACAAAAAGAAACATAGTCTAGGTCCTCGAGTGATATTCTAATGGGGGTAAAACAATCCATAAAAGAGAATTGAAGGGAATTGGGGAAAGAATTAAAACCTCAACTTGTGTTGTTGTTCAGTCTCTTTGTTTCTCTGGGATTTTCTTGGCTAAGATATTAGAGTGGTTTTCCATTTCCTTCTCCATCTCATTTTACAGATAAAGAAACTGGGATAAACAGAGCCAAATGACTTGCCCAGGATCACACAGCTAGTAAGTGTCTGAGTCTAGATTTGAACTTAGGAAGATGAGTTTACTCCTTGCCCGGCATTCTATCCACTTCACCACCTAACTACCAAAGTGAGGGAGCAAAAATATCTCCATTCTCTACCTCTCTATTACCACAAGTTATTAATACAGTACACTTATTACTGATTCCAAAATATATAAAAATATTGCCCCAAAATATATCTGCCTAGGTGTGGGGAGGAGAGGCAAAAAGTAGACACTGTGAGAGGGACGGAAAAGACTTTCGCCAGAATGGCATTGTTGCCTCATTTGTAACATGAAATTTAAATTCCTTTGGGAAGTAACGCATGGACACTTTATATGTTTGCTTTATCTGTGTAGGGGCTCCTGTGAATTCTTTGCATCTTTTGCAATTTCCTTTAGGAAAAGACAACGTCTACCTAATATTACTTGTATAGGATCTGAGGATCTGGTTAGTATCCACATTTGGGAAAACAAGATAGGGGCATATTTAGAGATTTCCCACAGTAAACTCTGTACTGAAGCATAATGACTCAAATGAGAATATGATATTTTGAGTCAGCCCCCAGGATTGGATCCAGTCCATGTGAGTCCAGATTTAGTGGGAAGAAAGGGTGCACCCTGGGTCAGGGACTTTATAATTTAGAAAGCACTTTCCATGCAACAATCCCCAGAGTTAGGGATTTTTTTTTTTGTTTCGTTTTGTATGTATTTTTTGCCAGGATCTATGATTTCACTGGTTCCCAGAATTTCTAGAGAAGAAATTCTCTCAATAGAGATTGGCAATTGTTCTGCAATTTAAAGTCTTTAGAGAGTTGCCTGAGGCCACTGATGTTAAGTGACTTGGTTATACATCCAGCCTATGTCAGAGGTGGGCCATAGAGTTACATTTAAAGCTGGAAAGGATGTTGGAGATCTAGTCTTAACCCCATTAAACATGAGAAAATGGAGACCTCAAAAGGTGAATTCATTTGTGCAAGGTCACACAGCTAGTGAGTGTCAGAGCTAGGATTTGAACCCAGAGCATCACCATCAGATAAAAACTGGACGGCTTATTCAGCATCATGGACATGAAAATCAGCAGATACAAGATTCTCTCTGAGTCAGGTTCTCTCCAGCTCCTTTGCTCTCTCCACTAAACATCCCTAGAAACCCCAAAGGCACAAAGCGGGGCAAAGATAAATTGAAATAATATTGTGGTGCTCTTTGATTGTGGTTCATTTTTTCCCTGTCATCTTGAATGACTCCTGTCTACATCCTCCCGTAGCTACTACACGGATGGTTCTCTCAGTGAGCCAGGGGCTTTCCTTTAGAACTCTCGACACCATAAAGAGGCCAACTGCATTCATAGACTGTACTACGTAAGTGGCCCATGCCCTTTTTTGCCCTCTATGACATTCTTTAGGCTGCTTCTGATGGAGTTCTGATGGAACTCCTTTAGTAACATGATTTCATCATATTCGTTATTTCTCAACAATCCTGTGAAATAAGTACTATGGGTCTTACTTTCATCCCTATTTTACTGATGAGAAAGTAAAAACTCAGAAAACAGCCTCCAAAAAAATAACAGATTAAAGCTTGCACATTTGTAAAATCTTAGTTTATGCCTAAATTGGATTAAAGAAGTCTCACTTCATAAAGCATCCCCCTTCCTGTTGCACCTCAGTTCAGTGTGAGAATTCACACCTTAGAAACTGACAAATGCTATGAATCAGGGATTGATTTATTGTTTTTGGTGCTTTTTTAGACTTCATAAAATGATGAAAAATGTTAATAATACAGATTAAATTTAAAAGCTTTGCCCATTCCACCACCGTAACCAACCTTGTTGGTTTAGTTGTTTGACTCTTAATGATCCTGAGGAGGGCATGATGGAAACCTGGTGGTGAGAAGACTTGCCCTCAAACCTTGGCTCTCACTTATTAGTTCTGAATTCTAGATTAAGTTAATTCCCCTCTCTTGTCCTCAGTCTCCCATATATTAAATCAGAGAGAGATACTTAATAGCTTCTAAGATCCTTCTCTACTCTAAGTATGTAATCATGTGACTCATGCTCCAGAAAATTTGATTCAAATGATTTCCACAATTCTTATAATTTCTTCTCCCTTCATTTCTTAACCTTGGTTACTGCAGGACACAGAGGACTTTAGACAAAATGAAATGAACTCAGTCTGTATCCTCCAATCCCTCACCTTTCATTTTACATGTTTTTCCTCTTTGCATGTTCTCTTTTCTCCATGCACCCAGCACCTTCATGCTGTCCCTAGAAAACCCACCACTTCTATTGGAAAACCTTGACTTTGCTTGCCTTCTTGATCAGAATTCACTGAGTGGAACCATGACCAACTTTGCCAAGAAAACTATAGATGGGGTCACAAAGGGTCAAATACACTGAACATACAGTATATTTTTTTTATATATTTGTCCCAGATAGATCTATGTTTAGTACATAGAGGGAAATTTCCTTCCAGTGTGGAAACTCCCTTTACAAATAAAGATCATTAATTTGTCTGTAACATAGAATCTTTGCAAGTTGCCATGGCCCCTGAAAAGTTAAATGACTCGCCCAAAGTCACAAAACCATTATGTGCCTGAGGAAGTCAGTGGTTCCCAAACTTTTTTGACCTACTGCCCTCTTTCCAAAAAAAATATTACTTAGCGCCCCCTGTCACATACTATCACTGCCCCTTTACAGTTATTCACCACCCCGAAATGCACCTGTGGCCATCACCATCCCCCTGGATCGCTACAGCAACCACCAGGGGATGGTGGCACCCAATTTGGGAATCACTGACCTAAGTCTTCCACAATTCCAAGGCTCAACTTTGATCAACTATACAACATGGCCTCTATTGTGGTCTTGAATATGGAAGGAGTCAGAGAAATATTCATTGAATTAAATAGGATTGGTTATAAAATATGTTACTATGCCTTAGTAATTTACATAGCATTTTAATAGGGCTTTCATAGAATGACACATTATGCATCCAGTAATGGAAACTTCATTGCCTGTGAAGACTTCTGGGAGTAAAAAAGGTGGGAGGGCATCTGGGTGGCTCAGTACATAGAAAGGTTCAAATGTGACCTAAGATGCTTCCTAGTTGGGTATCCCTGAGCAAATCACTTAAACCCAATTGCCAAACACTTACTTAGAGAAGGTAAGGATTTTTTTTTAAAAAAAAAGACTTCAAAGGCTAGTAACTGGAAGCAAAACAGGTTTTGAGCTTTTTGGCACCCTTAAAACCACATCACATATGCAGCTACCTAGTCTGCCTGTGTATAGAATAGGCGCAGGAAGAATTGGGGAATAGGAAGGAAGAAATGATCACTCTAAAGCCAATGTTCCAAGACCCAATCTGTGTGCCCCATCTCTGCTCCCTGTGGCCCCTGTGCAGGCAGGCAGATGAATATTTCTTAACATACGCTTTCTTCCATTTGGAATGCCAGCTGGTGAGCTCACCAGATCCTTCACTAGCCCCCACACTACCTCCTCCTCCTCACCTATAAATGGGAGCAAAGAGGAGGAAGGATTGCTGCCTTTTTCTACTCGGCTAAATTTATCTAATTCGCTCTGAGACCTGATTGCAGATGGGCTGTGGAATCCAGGAGGAAAAAAGATTTGTCACCATCGTTCCAAAAGACTTCTAATGTTCTTCAGCCAATGATGTTTTATTTCCACATGGGGTGAGGGGGTGGGGAGTGATGGGGGAGGTCTAACTACCCTACTTCTGGGGCTCATTTCAGCATCCCAAAGCAAAGTTTTGTCGCTGCTACACCATGCACCAGTCTATGGCAAACGTTATCTGGTACCTGGAATGTTTTTGACCAAAGTCTCTTACTTTGAAAACCCCAAATTTAAAAAATAACAATGAAAACCAACTCTGACTCCTTTTTCTTATAGCACCCCCATCTTCCTCTTTCTAGGCTATAGTTATGTGTGTATGTATATATATATACATAATATACATACATATTACATATATATATGCTTACAAGATGACAGATTTCTATCTACATAAAAAAGGATTATTTGTGGTTTTATTTGTGGATTTTGGTTATGTATAAGTGTGCTCTTATACCAATGACTAATACTGAAGTGTGTTTTGCACATATAACCCAGATCAAATTGTTTACCATCTCTGAGTAGAGAGAGGGAGGAGAAAGAGAAAACAGTTTGGATCCTATATTTTTGGAAAATATATGTTGAAAATTATTGTTACGTGTAACTGGGAAAGTAAAATATTTTTGAATTTAATTGTTCTAAATAAATAAATGAATAAATAAATAAGGAAAAGGGTACCAACATTCTCTTCTTACAAATGAGGAAACTAAGGTTAGATTACTCAGCCATGGTCACACAGCTATTAAGTATTAAGATGAGATTATGAATTCAAATCTTCCTGATTATTAGAGAAGTGCTCTAGCCATTGTGACACAGTGTTTGTTATCTGCAGACAGAATTAAAGGGATGAGGAAGGGATAAGGCTATAGAGTCATATTGGTGAACCTATGGCACACGTGCCAGAGGGAGCTGCTCCCCTACCCCTCTCCCCTGCATAACTGAGGACATTTCTCATTTAAACCACCCCTCTTCCCAGCAACCCAGTGGAAATGCTTCCTCTCTCTCCTGTCTGGGGTAAGGTAGGTGTTCACATGTGCTGTGAGGACTGCAGTTTGGGCACTCAGTATCTAAAAGATTTGCCATCACTGCTATAGAGAAAAGAGCTGTCTAAAATAATCCCTGCAAAAAAGTATAAAGTTCTTTTTTACATGGGAAGAGCAACTCATATAAATCAAGTATACCCAGAGGCCCATGTGAGAGGTAACATAATTGTTAGGATATTGATAGATTGATTCTCAAGATAGCTAAAAGATCAAATGTCTGTGGGAGGAGAATATCTCTCTGTCAGATATATGGGAGTATTATGAACTTTATTTGCTGTTGTTGTTCAGTTGGTTCAGTCATCTTCCACTCCTCGTAATCCCATTTGGGGTTTTCTTGGCAAAGATTCTGGAGTGGTTTGTCATTTACTTCTCCAGCTCATTTTATAGATGAAAAAACTGAGACATACAGAGTGAAGAGGCTTTCCCAAGGTCACACAGCTAATAAGTATCTGAGGCTGGATTTGAGTCCAGGAAGAAAAAGAGTCTTCCTGATTCCAAGCCTGGCACTCTATCCACCATGCCACCAAGCAGATGCATGTGCTTATAGTATTACTAGCTGGATGGGAGGAGTCAATTGAGAAAATATCATTACATTACAAATCCATATGGCCATTTCCCTCTTTTGGGGAATAATCTACATTCATATTGAGGACATATTTCATGAAGGAGCAAAAAGAAAGATGACTACCCCAAGCAATGTTCTTCCTCACAGCCTGTCTTTACAATCACTCAGTCGACTGAAAGATAGAGAGATACAAAATCAGACAAAACTAATTGTGAAGATGAATAATGAAATCATATCCATGATTATTGGGAAATGGCATGGGAAAATTTCCTCTACCAATACACATAAACACAGACTATGCATTGTATCATCTTAGAGAGCTGTCTTGGGCACTGAGAGGTTGTGACTTGCCTAGGGCCACACAGTCAGTATTGCAAGAGGTAAAACTTGAACTCAGATTGCCTCCAGGTCATTTTCCACTATGTCATGCTGCTTATTGTTTATTGATTATGAAAAATAATTTGAGTCCATAGAATAAAATGCTCTCTTGAAGGATCTCCTTTAAAAATGTATCACCATCATAAATATAAAAATAACACCAAAGTTCTTTATTTTTGACATTTGATTTGGTTTTTATTTTATTTTTTCATATTTCATATTTTTAATGTTTTTTATTTTTTATTTTTTTTAAACCCTTGTACTTCGGTGTATTGTCTCATAGGTGGAAGATTGGTAAGGGTGGGCAATGGGGGTCAAGTGACTTGCCCAGGGTCACACAGCTGGGAAGTGGCTGAGGCCGGGTTTGAACCTAGGACCTCCTGTCTCTAGGCCTGACTCTCACTCCACTGAGCTACCCAACTGCCCTGTTTTTTATTTTAAGAACAAATTTCCACAAAAATTTTCCAAAGGTATACAATTCATGACATGACAACATTTCTTAAAAGAGGTAGCAACAGAGAGAATTTTGTTCAATTATCCTCTGATTATCAGTATAAACAATACATAAAGGATGGCTAGGTAGCACAGTGTATAGAGTGCCAGGCTTAGAGTTGAGAGGACTTTGGTTCAAGTCAGGCCTCAGATACTTCTTAGCTCTGTGACCCTGGGCAAATCACTTAAGCCTGATTGTCTAGCCCTTTGTTGCTCTTCTGTCTTAGAGTTTCTACTAAGACAGAAGGTAGAATGCTATCCACCTCCAGAGAAAGAATTCTTGGGATCAAAATGTAGATCAAACCATGTGATTTTCACCTTACTTTAATTGGGGTTTTGTTTTGGGGTTTTGGTTTTATATGGACATTCTCTTACAACCATGACCAAGATGGAAGTATGTTTTACATGATACTACATGTAAAACCCAGATCACTATCTCTGGAAGGGGGCAATGGAGGTGGGGAGGAAGACAGTTTGGATCTTATAAGTTTGGAAAATATGTTGATAAATGTCATTATATGTAATTGGGAAAATAAAATATTTTTAAAAGCCAAAAGGTAAGGGTTGTTTTTTTAAATACACAAAACAATAGGAAAACTTTGCTTGACAAAGGTTTTCACCAGCGTCCTGACAGATGTTCAACAAAGAGTCCAAATGAAATCAGGATTGCCAAAAGATGAGTGAGGTCCTTCAGATACTAATGTTTGGGGAAAACATTGTACCAATTGCATCAGTCCTAGAACCAAATTTCCAAAAACAAATCCACAAGAATTCAAGTCAGTCTAAGTGTCTACACTGGAAAAATCAAGTACCTTTTGTCCAGATTATGATTTGAGGTCAATAGACAATTCACACAGCTGATTTACCAACGCACATATCCTGGTCAGACATGTAAGCTGGACCTAGAATTAAGCAGGAGGAAGAGAGAAGACTAGAATATATTTCTTTGGAAAATAAGTAAAATCTACTTGCAAGCAAATCTAAGAAGCAGAGTAAGAGCAAGCATGGTGGAGAGTATTCGGGTGAAGATGAGTGGGAGAAAAATCAGAAAACATATTGTTATTGGAATAGTCCATAGACCAGCTGAACAGAGGGAGAACAATTGAGGAGCTTGAAATAACATCAAAAGACTGGAACAGAGGAATACCAAAGGAGTAATAGTGGTTTCTTTCAGTGATAGGGAGACGTGCTCATGCCAAAAGAGAGCACTTAACAATTTCTTGACCTTATTTCATTGTAATTTTATCCTTCAAAAATGAGTAGAGGAAATTACAAAGTTAAGTTCTATTCTGAATACAATTCTCATTCAAAACTCATTTTCTGGGGGTGGAAAGGAAGAGAAATGTGGAGAAAGTAGGTTTTCCTCTTAGGATTTGAGAAAGAGAAGAGGAAAGTCAGGAATAGTCCAGAATGCACCTTAGATTTGGGGAGATCCAGTTTCAAAGAGATTATAGAAAGCAAAGGTAGGGCCCCAGGGACTAAAGTTCCAGTTAGGAAGTTCTCAAGAATCAAGGACCAATGGAAAATCACAGAGAACTCACAACCCAACCAAAAAATTTTAGAATCATAAACAGAAAATAGAAATAAGGACAGGAGACAAAACCTGGGAAATGAGGCACAATTCTTTATTCATGGTATCTGGAGCACATAAGCTCAAAATGAGCTGAGGTTGGCAAGGAAAGCTAAAGGGAAAAAAAAGGATTTAAAAACTAAATTAGAAAAGAAGAATCAAAGAAGGGACAAATGGGATAGAGTTAACTGAAGGCAGAGATAAAACAGAGATCCAATTCTTTATGGCTTCTGTTTTCTCTGCCAAAGGAAATGATCACTGAACTGGAAAGGGCAAAAAATAAATGATGAATAGGGAGCCAATAAGAAAGCAACTAGCTGCCCTTGAAGAGTTCAAATCAACAAACTCAGATGAACTACATCTGAAGGAATTGAAATAACAGTTAACTGTGATTGCTGAACAGCTGCCCCATGAGCTTTAAAAAATTCTGGAGGAAGAGAGAGGCTCTATAGGACAGGAAAGGGAAAGATATTGCACCCATGTTCAGAAAGAAAAAGAGAGAGAAATCCATAAAATAAAGACCAAGTAGCCTGACTTGGATTCCTACTGAAATATTACAGCATATCATTAGAGAGAGAGCCGATGAATATCATTCATTCAAAAAGCATTTAAGTCCCTACTGTGTGAGAGATACTGGACAAGTTGGTGGGTAAGAAAATACAAAAATGAGATATTCCCTACCCTCAAGAAGTAATTTTTATTAGGGAGGTGCAACATGTTTGTTCATAGATCAGTAAGTATAGAACATATACAAAATAGATATACAGTAATTGGGGAGGCACCAAAGATTTGGGGAATCAGAATAGAACTCTTGAAAAAGGTTACAATATCCAGGCCTGGTTCTCTATCCATTGAACCACCTACTTGCCTCCTATCGCACTATCTCTTAAAGAAACATTGCATTTTCTTACCAAATGCCAGTTACAGAAAAGAGGATCACAAAGACTACTGAATAAGCTCATTTATCCAAGCAGATAGCAAATAGAAATCAGATAATTTAAGCAGAGCATATGTATAGTCAATAGAAAATACACAGACCATACACAGAAGGAATGATAGGAGTAGTGTAAGAGCAAAGAAGCAAGAGAGAAGAGAAGAAAGAGGATAGAGGACCCAGAGAAGATGGAAATCAGGGATATGTCAAGACACTAACTTTACCCACATTTTTGCTTTTGAGACTGACTCTCTCTCTCTCTCTCTCTCTCTCTCTCTCTCTCTCTCTCTCACACACACACACACACACACACACACACACACACACACACACACACGTGGGACTAGCTGTATCTTCTCTCAAAGCAGGAAGAAGAAGCTTTTGCTTGCCCAGGTTCGTATGCCCAATCCTTCTTTCACATAGCTTTGAGTCACTCTACCACTAAAGAAGAGATGGGGTGTCTTGTTCTAAGAACACTAAGTAGGCTAGTAGCCCTGGATCTCAGAGTACTTGTAGAAGTGTGAAATGTAAGTGTAAGAAAACTAGAAAGGTAGGAGGGGGTGAAGTTGGAAAGGGGCGTGAATACCAAACGGGATTTTATATGTGAACCTAGAGGTGTTAGCTACTAAAGATCAGTGGAAGGGCAAGTGACATGGATGGACTTGTTCTTTAGGAAAGTCACATTGCCAGCTGAATGGAAAATGGACTGTAGTATGGAGAGATTTGTGGCCGGAGAGCCAGCCAGCAGCCTATTGCAAAGATGTGAGAGATGCTGAAGCAGAGGCATACTATGCAGGATTTAGCAAGTTATTAGTTATAGATAATAAAAGAGAGTGAAAATAACTTAAGTGGGGATCATAAAACCAGTAGGGTTCTCTCAGGAGCAAGTTCTCAAGATCAGTCATTTATCTTTTTAACCTGGTTACTCAACTGATAGATCAAGAAAATGCCATAATTTAAGCTTATCTGAAATTTAATGAAACATTTAACAGTCTCTCATGCCATTCTTGCAGAAAAGATAGGCTGGACAANGCTTCACTGGCCAACTGTCCCTCCATTTCTCTCTCTCTACTCTGACCTTCCTATTCCCTGAGACACAACAATATTGAAATTAGACCAATTAATGGCCTGTAAATACTCAAGTGAAAGCAAGGGTCATTCAAAACAGCAAACTTCACAGTTGTCTTATTTTTAAGAAATCACCAGAGCTACCCCAGCCTTCAGCAACCATCACTCTGGTCAGTTAGCAGCCATCCACATGGAGGAAAGATTCTGCACAAGCAAAAAAAAATTATGACTTGCTGAAGGCTCAGAAGATAGCATTTTTTAGCAAAAAAATATTTTTTGATTAGGATATGCATACATTTTTATACATAATGGTCTATAGTATAGTGTAAATATAACTTACATGTGCTCTGGAAAGCCAAAAATTCATATGACTCCCTTTTGGGTGGTATTAGCTTTATTGGGATGATCTGGAACTGAACCCGCAATATCTCCAATGTATGTCAGTCCTGCGTTGGCTTGGATCTGGAACCTGGCTTTACCACTTATACACTTTGACTTTGGCAAATCATAGAACTAACTCTTTGGGCCTCAGGCTTCTCAGCTTTAAAATGAGCTTGAACAAGATGACCTCTGAGGTGTCTTCTTGCTCTAATGTTATCACTCCACGATCCAGAGAAGCTGGACTTGATTTAGAAAGGCCTCAGCCATCTTTCTGGAGTCTAGTGATATTGTTCTCTCAGGACAGTAAACCACATCCAGCTTGGTCTGTTTGCTAGGGTCTTATAGTTCTCATATCTTTGCCTTTGGGCTATTTGTTCCTTTGATCATAAGAATGTGATGGAATATCTTGCCAATTTCTCACACAATGGGAAATGAGCCAGTTCTCTGAAAAGATTCAAGATGGAGAGGTAGGGAATGGAATCTTTGGAATGTCTTCTTTTTTCATTTGACTCTTGTTACAATCCAGTTCACTGTTTGTCCATCTGATTGAAAATGGCCACTCTGGTTCTTGGATGACCTGGGTTTTGATGGAGGGTCTGACTTTTTTGGTCCCTTTTAGCCACTCTCATAATTAATCTTACCAGTTGGTAGTTAATCTGGAGTCTCTCTAATAGACTCAATTATCTTATGTTAGAGGATGTGTTTATAGGGCCAGAAACTGGAAGGGAGTTCCACAGGAAAGATTAGGAGAGGCAGCTAGGTTTCAGAGAGACTGCTCTCTCTCTCTCTATTTCAGACAGCATGGAAGGATGGAGGGCTTCTGTCAAAAGTGCTCCTAAAGAGTTCCCTTTCACTACCCCCTTCAACTAACTCTCCTTTATTATCCTGATTATTGACTTGGTGTATTATTCAGCCCCTTTGCTCCTCCCTCTCCTTCCATCTGCCAGTTTCTTGGTTAAGCCTCTCACCATTAACTGTTTCAGCCCAGGACAATGGAAGGCACAAGAAAAAGAAGATTTAGATTTGGGCATTTCATGCCTTCTACATTTATAGTATGCTTTAAGGGTTAAAAAGATCTTTACATAAATGACTTCATCTGATCCTCACAATAACCCTCTCAGGGTTTTATTCCTATTTTACTGATGAGGAAAATGAAGCAGAATTTTAGGATATTAAAATTACAATATTAAAATTTTTGAAACCATTTAGTCCAAATCATAAGTACACAAAAACATTCTCCTCAAGAGGTAGCCAGGCAACAAGTTAATTAAAAACTGTGGGCCAGGTTCTGTCAACATACTCAACAAGCACCCCTCTGTTTTTCCCTCAGACCTTCAAGAAGGGAGTGTGGATAGCTTTCCCCTTTAAGTTTTCCTTTACCCTCAGCCTTAATTTGCTTTTTTGTGATTCCTAACCATTGCTTCTAGTTCTGCCCTCCTTAGAGGGCCAAGCAGAACTGTCAATTTCTTCTTCAATCATGTCACCACTAAGTTGCTTCTTTTCTAGACTAAGAATCCCAAGTTCCTCCAATTGGTCTTCTCATGGACTCAAGACCTTTCTTGAACACTATCCGCATTCAGAGGAAGAACTGTGGGTGTAGAAACACAGAAGAAAAACAACTGCTTCATCACATGGGTTGATGGGGATATGATTGGGGATATTGACTCTAAACGATCACCCTAGTGCAAATATCAATAATAAGGAAATAGGTCCTGATCAATGACACATGTAAAATCCAGTGGAACTGCATGTTGGCTATGGGAGGGGGATGGGGAAAGGGGAGGGAAAGAACATGAATCTTGTAACCCTGGAAAAAAAATCATCAAAATTAATTAAATAAATAAATGGAAGACCTTTTGCCATCCTGGCTGTAATTTTCTGAAAGTTTTCATTTATTAAAATTTCTCTCAAAAATATGGTACTCAGAACTGAACTCAATACTTCAGATGTGGCACCTTCCTAGTGTTTGACACCATGTCTCTTTTAATGCACCTCCTAATTGCATTAGTTTTTTTTTAGCCACACTGTTGACAGGTATCGACTTTGTAATCCCACAATTTTTTTTAGGAGAGGTATGTGGTCCACTTGTTTGCTCTTAAAAGTTGATTAAAAAAAAAAGAAAATCAGCTGTGAAAGACTTAGCTATTCTCAGTAAATACAATGATCCAAGGACAATTCTGAAAGACTTGTGACCAGAAATTCTATTCTTCTCCAGAGAAAGAACTGCTGGAGTCTGAATGCAGATCAAAGCATACTATTTTTCAATTTATTTGTGTGTTTTTAATTTTGGATTTTTGTTTTTATATGAGTATTCTCTCATAACATGACCAAAATGGAAATGTGCATGGCATGATCATACATTTATAACTTATACTATATTGCTTACCATCTCAGAGAAGGGAAAGAGGAAGATAATTCAGATCTCATAATTTCAGAAAACATATGTTAAAATTGTTATTATAGAGGGGGTATCCTTCGACTGAGGAATGGCTGAACAAATTGTGGCATATGATAGTGATGGAATACTATTATGCTTTAAAGAATGGTGAACTGCTTGACTTCTATAAAAACTGGGAAGATCTCCATGAACTGAAGGCAGAGTGAAATGAGCAGAACCAGGAGAACATTGTACACAGTAACTGAAACATTGTGGGATGAACAAAATGACTTTGCTACTATTAGCACTGCAATGATCCAGGACAATCCTGAGGAATTTATGAGAAAGAATACTATCTACATCCAGAGAAGGAACTATAGGAGTAGAAATGCAGAAGGAAAAAAGATGATTTATCTCTTGTTTATATGGGTATAGGATTTGGGGTTTTTGTTTTAAAAGATTATTACAAAAATGGATAATATAGAAATAGATATTGAGTGATAATATATGTATAACCCAGTGAAATTGCTTGTCAGCTCCAGGAGGGGGGAGTAATAGGGGAGTGAGAAAACATGAATTTGTGTAACCATGGAAAAATACTTAAAAAATAAAAAATTGATATTATTTGTAAAAAGGAAAAAATAAAACTTAAAAAAATTTTAATTGTGTTAAGATGTCACATTTATCCATATTAATTTCATCTTTTTAAATTCAGCCCCAGATTTTAGCTTGTCAAGATTACTCCACCATCTAATGTGTTAGCCATTTCTTCCATTTTGTGACAAATTTGATAAACATGAAATCTATACTTTTATCCAATAATTGATCATTTTTTAAAACAGTGTAAGGATATATATATATATATATCCTTATATATATATATATATCCTTACACTGTTTTAAAAAATGATCAATTATTGGATAAAAGTATAGATTTCATGTTTATCAAATTTGTCACAAAATGGAAGAAATGGCTAACACATTAGATGGTGGAGTAATCTTGACAAGCTAAAATCTGGGGCTGAATTTAAAAAGATGAAATTAATATGGATAAATGTGACATCTTAACACAATTAAAATTTTTTTAAGTTTTATTTTTTCCTTTTTACAAATAATATCAATTTTTTATTTTTTAAGTATTTTTCCATGGTTACACAAATTCATGTTTTCTCACTCCCCTATTACTCCCCCCTCCTGGAGCTGACAAGCAATTTCACTGGGTTATACATATATTATCACTCAATATCTATTTCTATATTATCCATTTTTGTAATAATCTTTTAAAACAAAAACCCCAAATCCTATACCCATATAAACAAGAGATAAATCATCTTTTTTCCTTCTGCATTTCTACTCCTATAGTTCCTTCTCTGGATGTAGATAGTATTCTTTCTCATAAATTCCTCAGGATTGTCCTGGATCATTGCAGTGCTAATAGTAGCAAAGTCATTTTGTTCATCCCACAATGTTTCAGTTACTGTGTACAATGTTCTCCTGGTTCTGCTCATTTCACTCTGCCTTCAGTTCATGGAGATCTTCCCAGTTTTTATAGAAGTCAAGCAGTTCACCATTCTTTAAAGCATAATAGTATTCCATCACTATCATATGCCACAATTTGTTCAGCCATTCCTCAGTCGAAGGATACCCCCTCTATAATAACAATTTTAACATATGTTTTCTGAAATTATGAGATCTGAATTATCTTCCTCTTTCCCTTCTCTGAGATGGTAAGCAATATAGTATAAGTTATAAATGTATGATCATGCCATGCACATTTCCATTTTGGTCATGTTATGAGAGAATACTCATATAAAAACAAAAATCCAAAATTAAAAACACACAAATAAATTGAAAAATAGTATGCTTTGATCTGCATTCAGACTCCAGCAGTTCTTTCTCTGGAGAAGAATAGAATTTCTGGTCACAAGTCTTTCAGAATTGTCCTTGGATCATTGTATTTACTGAGAATAGCTAAGTCTTTCACAGCTGATTTTCTTTTTTTTTTAATCAACTTTTAAGAGCAAACAAGTGGACCACATACCTCTCCTAAAAAAAATTGTGGGATTACAAAGTCGATACCTGTCAACAGTGTGGCTAAAAAAAAACTAATGCAATTAGGAGGTGCATTAAAAGAGACATGGTGTCAAACACTAGGAAGGTGCCACATCTGAAGTATTGAGTTCAGTTCTGAGTACCATATTTTTGAGAGAAATTTTAATAAATGAAAACTTTCAGAAAATTACAGCCAGGATGGCAAAAGGTCTTCCATTTATTTATTTAATTAATTTTGATGATTTTTTTTCCAGGGTTACAAGATTCATGTTCTTTCCCTCCCCTTTCCCCATCCCCCTCCCATAGCCAACATGCAGTTCCACTGGATTTTACATGTGTCATTGATCAGGACCTATTTCCTTATTATTGATATTTGCACTAGGGTGATCGTTTAGAGTCAATATCCCCAATCATATCCCCATCAACCCATGTGATGAAGCAGTTGTTTTTCTTCTGTGTTTCTACACCCACAGTTCTTCCTCTGAATGCGGATAGTGTTCAAGAAAGGTCTTGAGTCCATGAGAAGACCAATTGGAGGAACTTGGGATTCTTAGTCTAGAAAAGAAGCAACTTAGTGGTGACATGATTGAAGAAGAAATTGACAGTTCTGCTTGGCCCTCTAAGGAGGGCAGAACTAGAAGCAATGGTTAGGAATCACAAAAAAGCAAATTAAGGCTGAGGGTAAAGGAAAACTTAAAGGGGAAAGCTATCCACACTCCCTTCTTGAAGGTCTGAGGGAAAAACAGAGGGGTGCTTGTTGAGTATGTTGACAGAACCTGGCCCACAGTTTTTAATTAACTTGTTGCCTGGCTACCTCTTGAGGAGAATGTTTTTGTGTACTTATGATTTGGACTAAATGGTTTCAAAAATTTTAATATTGTAATTTTAATATCCTAAAATTCTGCTTCATTTTCCTCATCAGTAAAATAGGAATAAAACCCTGAGAGGGTTATTGTGAGGATCAGATGAAGTCATTTATGTAAAGATCTTTTTAACCCTTAAAGCATACTATAAATGTAGAAGGCATGAAATGCCCAAATCTAAATCTTCTTTTTCTTGTGCCTTCCATTGTCCTGGGCTGAAACAGTTAATGGTGAGAGGCTTAACCAAGAAACTGGCAGATGGAAGGAGAGGGAGGAGCAAAGGGGCTGAATAATACACCAAGTCAATAATCAGGATAATAAAGGAGAGTTAGTTGAAGGGGGTAGTGAAAGGGAACTCTTTAGGAGCACTTTTGACAGAAGCCCTCCATCCTTCCATGCTGTCTGAAATAGAGAGAGAGAGAGCAGTCTCTCTGAAACCTAGCTGCCTCTCCTAATCTTTCCTGTGGAACTCCCTTCCAGTTTCTGGCCCTATAAACACATCCTCTAACATAAGATAATTGAGTCTATTAGAGAGACTCCAGATTAACTACCAACTGGTAAGATTAATTATGAGAGTGGCTAAAAGGGACCAAAAAAGTCAGACCCTCCATCAAAACCCAGGTCATCCAAGAACCAGAGTGGCCATTTTCAATCAGATGGACAAACAGTGAACTGGATTGTAACAAGAGTCAAATGAAAAAAGAAGACATTCCAAAGATTCCATTCCCTACCTCTCCATCTTGAATCTTTTCAGAGAACTGGCTCATTTCCCATTGTGTGAGAAATTGGCAAGATATTCCATCACATTCTTATGATCAAAGGAACAAATAGCCCAAAGGCAAAGATATGAGAACTATAAGACCCTAGCAAACAGACCAAGCTGGATGTAGTTTACTGTCCTGAGAGAACAATATCACTAGACTCCAGAAAGATGGCTGAGGCCTTTCTAAATCAAGTCCAGCTTCTCTGGATCGTGGAGTGATAACATTAGAGCAAGAAGACACCTCAGAGGTCATCTTGTTCAAGCTCATTTTAAAGCTGAGAAGCCTGAGGCCCAAAGAGTTAGTTCTATGATTTGCCAAAGTCAAAGTGTATAAGTGGTAAAGCCAGGTTCCAGATCCAAGCCAACGCAGGACTGACATACATTGGAGATATTGCGGGTTCAGTTCCAGATCATCCCAATAAAGCTAATACCACCCAAAAGGGAGTCATATGAATTTTTGGCTTTCCAGAGCACATGTAAGTTATATTTACACTATACTATAGACCATTATGTATAAAAATGTATGCATATCCTAATCAAAAAATATTTTTTTGCTAAAAAATGCTATCTTCTGAGCCTTCAGCAAGTCATAATTTTTTTTTGCTTGTGCAGAATCTTTCCTCCATGTGGATGGCTGCTAACTGACCAGAGTGATGGTTGCTGAAGGCTGGGGTAGCTCTGGTGATTTCTTAAAAATAAGACAACTGTGAAGTTTGCTGTTTTGAATGACCCTTGCTTTCACTTGAGTATTTACAGGCCATTAATTGGTCTAATTTCAATATTGTTGTGTCTCAGGGAATAGGAAGGTCAGAGTAGAGAGAGAGAAATGGAGGGACAGTTGGCCAGTGAAGCTGTCAGAACCCATACAAGACATTTATTAAGTTCACTGTCATTTATGGGCATGGTCTTGTGGTGCCCCAAATACCAATGGAACCAATCTACAGCACTGATTCAGGGATGGAAGGTTAGAGTTAAAAAAAAAAAAAAAAAAGGAACATAGAAGATCACGGATCACAGATCACCACAACAGATATAATAATAATGAAAACTAAGTTTTAACTATCAGAAGATTAATAAAATGTGATAATGGAGATACAATGTGAGCACACGCTTCTGGAAAAATGACACCAAAAGACTTACTTGATGCAGGGTTGCCACAAACCTTCAATCTGTAAAAAGCGCAATATTTTCAAAATGCAATAAAGCAAAAGGCAGTAAAGTGAGGCATGTCTATACTTTTTTATCAGCATATTTTTATTTACATGAAGTAAATCTTATATATCATATACTTAATTACTTTTGATAATATGAATGTCATAGCCAATAAAACAACCATATTAAGAATCATTTCTCTTTGAATCAAATACCGGCATGTGCATTAAACTTTGTAAGCAATTGATTTTTTTTATTTTTTATTTTTATTTACTTTTGATTTTTTGACTTTTAAATGTATTTAATTAATTGATTGATTTAGAATATTTTTCCATGGTTACATGATTCATGTGCGTTCCCTCCTGCCTCCCATCTGAAGTGGATATCATTCTATTACTAGATAACAGCAAAAATAAACAGATTATCCTAATATCCATTAAAATGAATAACCACCAAATCTAGCGACTGATTATACATCTAGATTTCTTGGCATGTATTGGCTCCGAAGGTGGCTTTTGCAGCAACTCAGAAAAGTCATCTAGGGGTGCCAGACAAAGACTCAGCTTCTGGACCCTGAAGGAAACTCATCTAATTCTGCTGGCAGTGACACCAAAGGCTATGGCTCATTAGCCCTTGTAAGAGGTATTGAGTAGCACCAACAGAGTTTGGTAAAGCAATGCAGGTACCAGGAGTGGGGAGGGGGTAGGAAGTCTGTGTGTGTCAATACCTGGATTTCTTCCCTGGCACACACCTGACCCAGAATAAAAGGACCAAAGGGCCTGAGGCCCTGGGATTGGAGGACCAGAAAGTGATTTCTGATGGTTTAATACCTTTTTTAGGTCTGCATAGTTCACCTGCAGAGATGCTCTGCTTGGAGGTGTGAAGGACAGGTTATTGGAAACCACCAAAGGAACCCCACCCCTCCAGATGACATCCAGATGTGTAGTCATTCCACAGGCCCAATTAGAAATATGGGGTGTTTCTCTGTTCTGAGCATTTCTCCAAGTTAAGCTTTGCTGCTAATTAGAATTGTATCTGGCAGAAATGACCTAAAGAAAAAAAAAGGTTTTATAGTCAATTATTGATTTCCTCCTGGAACACCAAGGGAAGGGACTTTCCTGTCAGTGCCCTGGAGAAACAGCTACCCTCCTTGAAGTCTTTAATGAGATGCTCCCAGACAAAGGCAGGAAATGACATTATCTTCCACCCAATGCCCCCCATTAGGCATTTTTGCTGAATGAGAAAGTGAGCTGTATCTCAATGCTAAACTAGGTGTGTTTGTTTCACTGCAATATTGTCCACTGTTCATAGAATGCATCTGAATACAGTCAGGTTGTGGACCTTTTTTCTTAACCTACAAGGAAATGAAATGCTCAAATGTTATTACTGCAGCATAATAACTTGGGGTTTAATGGCACTGAAGGAAACGTAGGGTTACATTTTCCATTGCTTCTCTAACTGGGCCACATGGTGCACATCTGGAAGAGGGAAAATTGAATTCTTCCTGTGTGTGTTTTCTAGTCCGGGAATAGTAATTCTTCAAATGTTTTTAACATCTTGAATGAGAAATAAAGAGGCAAGAGAAGGTTGATAGATAGATGGCTGTTTTTCTTGGAATGGATGTTGTTTTAGTATTTAATGAAAGGAGTGGGCCCCACATGTGTAGAGAGGCCCACGTGTGGCTCAAAGGGAGGCAGAATAGACATCTCTAGCCTCTTCTCCCTACACCTTTCCCCCAGGTGAGAATTTCATTCTTCTCAGGAGGAGAAGCAAAAGGTTGGGGCCAGAGGTCACAACTGCTCTCCTCAAAGAGAGGGTCTATCAGCACCCCTAAATGCTATTCATGTAGGGAATATATCAGGTTCCATCTAACTTCTGTGTCATAGGTGGTGCAAGGAATTCCCCTAGCTCTATATGCAAAGCTTGACCCCTTTCCTACCTAACTAACCTCAGTTCCACACTGACTATACCTAGCAAACAGCAAAAGAAGCTCATTTATCCAAAGCATAATAAAACAGAAATCATAGAAGGCATACATAGGAGGATACATACCAGTCAATACAGAGTGAAGGAGCTCTTCCAAAGGGAACAAGAAAACTCAATTCAACCAAGAGTGTCTCAGACCTCATCATGAGAAAGTTCTCCAAGTCTAACAAGCTGGATATAGGGACCCAATGGAGACCGCCAGCTCCTCCCATGTCTTCTCAGAGTCTTTTCCTTCAGGTCCCTGAAGTGGAATCTTTCCTCTTAAACCCCTGAAGTGACTTATCCAGTGCCTGAAGACTCAAAGACTCAAGCTTGAGGAGTCCCAAAGGGAGCCTGGCCCTAAGGAGTCTGAAAGGAGAACTCCTGCTTTGGAGGAATCAGAAGAGACTCTGGCTTGGAGAGTCCCATCAGGGATTGGAGAAGGCTAGAGCTCTTTTACCTCTCACCAATTCCATCTTGCCCCTCACATAGGACGGGGTCTTCATCTCCACCAAAATCTCTTTCCAATGAGAGAATCTTATACCAGTGGCCATTTGGGGACAAGGGTTGCAAGTTTAAATTTCTTAGTTAGCTGTCTCTTTTCTTAAAAGAAGGCATGGCTTCTGCCCAAGCCCCCAGAAGGACTTAGTCTCACTTCTTCTCCTCTGCCCACCCCTGCTTCCAATAAAAGGAGAGGAATCGACAAAGCAAAGATATCTGGGGGTGTAAAACTTTGCAGAATTTTTCTTTGGCTCACAATTTAAACCTATATAGCTATTTTTTGATATTTGGGGTTTTTGTGCTTGTACTTCAAAGATTTCATTGCACTAGAAAGCATTATGTAACCCAAGCCAAAATCTGAAAGAAGACCTCATCAGAACCATATTAGCAAGAAGATGTAGAATCAGGAGCCCAGCTTTCGATTCTTAGACCTGTGACCGCTTCTGTGAAATGTTGTGAATTCATCTCCCCAGATCTCATCTGTAAAATGATTGGGTTGGACTAATTGAAATCTAAGATTTACCTATAAATCTTTAGACTCTCAGGATAGGGTAGAGATGGGTTGCAAGTTATCCAGTGAGAAATGGAAATACTTTGGGGACAATCCCCCCCAGAGTCTTCCTTACTTTGAAGAACAAAGATGTGACTCCTTCCAGCAGTAATGAGTAAACAAAGCTGCATGGACATTTCAGGAGGAAGAGAATTTCAATTCCAGGATAAGTTTACAAAAGTGACCTAATCGTTGTTCTTTAGACTGAATTTTATTGCCTTCAGGACCCTAGGACTTCTTCCCATATACATGAAGCACAGCAGCCCTGAGTAGTCCAGTTGCAGGAACCAAGCTTAGGTATTCCCCATCTTTCATCTTTGACAAATTTCTTGGACAAATAATTTAATGTAAACACATCACTGCATCTCCACATGGTGATCAAGGAATAGGCTGTAGCCCTCTGTGCCCTGGGAGGATGTCAGATGCCAAGTAACTAGAGGGAGGGACAATGGAAAGGAGCACGAGAAAGAACTGTTATTCAGTCTGGTACCATCTGCCCATTCTAGCTTAATATTTCTGTTGTCTGGGAACTGGAGATGCTGCACAGGCAAACTGGACAGACTGTGAGTGGGACATAAGCAGCTGTTGTCATATCTAGTCTCTTAACTCTGGTTCACTCTTTGGGTGATGCTGGGAAAGCTTCACTATGGAAATTTATTATAAGATGTCTAATCTCTGAACTCTCCTGTACGCTCCCACCAATGACCTTGTGCTTAGATGATAACCTACTTTTGAAAGAATGGTTGCAGAATGCATATATTGAAATTATATAATGCATCAAATGACCATAGAATAGAAGAAATAGCCTTGGTGCTATGCAAAGATAAATGGGTTAGTGTGCAATAGGAATGTGTGCCAGTGAACATTTAACAACTGTTTCTCTGGTGGGGAAAAAATACCGATTCTGCATTATGATCATTTTACCCATCATTGTCTTAAGACTAGACAATCAACAAAACAGCCAGTCAAGTCATAATTTGTATTATTTTCCCAGCTTCCAAGATACAAATTATTATTGTTACTCTTTGTGACCTCATTTGAGATTTTCTTGGCAAAGGTATTAGAATGATTAGCCATTTCCCTCTTCAGCTCCTTTTATAGATGAGGAAGCTGAGGCAAACAGTTAAGTGAATTACCCAGGATCACACAGTAAATATGAATCTGCGACCAGATTTGAACTCAGGAAGGTGAGTCTTCCTAACTCCAGGCTTGGTACTCTATCTACTGCACCACCTAGCTGGCCTAGGTACAAATGCTCACTCTGAAAATTGAACAATGGGGCTATGAACAGTGATTAGAGTGATTTAGAACATTTTTTCATATGATTATTGATGGCTTTGATTTCTTCATCTGAAAATTACTTGTTCATTTCCTTTGATCATTTGTCAATTGGGGAATGGCTTGTATTCTTATAAATCTGACTTAGTTCTCTGTAGATTTGAGAAATTAGATCTTTATCAGAGAAATTTGTTATAAAAATGTTTTCTCAGTTTGTTGTTTCCCTTCTATTCTTGATTACATTGGCTTTGTTTGTACAAAAGCTTCTTAGTTTAATGTAATCAAAATTATTCATTTTGCATCTTATAATGTTCTCTCTCATTTGGTCATAAATTCTTATCTTCTCCAAATATCTTACAGGTAAACTCTTCTATGTTCCCCTAATTTACTTATAATATCACCCTTTATGTTTAAATCACATACCTGTTTTGATCTTATCTTGGTATAGGGGGTGAGATATTAGTCTATTCTGAATGACTTATGACAGGGAAGGCTCTCCACCTCCAGAGAAAGAACCACTGGAGTTGTCTTTCACATCAGTTTATTTATGGTTTTATTTTAGGGTTTTGGTTTTGTATGAGTGTGCTCTTACAACGACCAATGTGATAATGTGCTTTGCAGGATAATACTTGTATAATCCAGATCAAATTGCTTTTCATCTCTGAGTGAGGGGACAGGAGGCAGAAAGGGAGATGGTTTGGATCTTATAATTTTGGAAAACATGTCTAAAAATATTAATACACGTAATTGAAAAAATAAAATATCTTTAAATTTAAAACAATTTTTTTAATTTAAAAACATTTTTAAAAGAATGATTAGAGCTGGCTCTAGTCCCAAATATTCTGGCTCAATCAGAAGATCCTGGTTACAATTCTCACTTTTTGAGTTATTTGGTGGGCAACCTTAGACAAATTATTTTAATTCTCCGGGTCTCTGTTTCTGCTTCTGTATAATGAAAGGTGGGGACTAAATGCCTCCTTGGTCCTCTCTCACTTTGGGTTTCTGTTCCTATAATAATAGGATTTTAAAAAGGCAACTTTTTTACATATAAAGGAATGTTATTGGGGTGGCTAGGTTGCTCAGTGGATTGAGAGTCAGGCCCAAAGATGGGAGGTTCTGGGTTCAAATTTGACCTCTGTATACCCTGAGCGACTTGCTTTAACCCCAATTGCCTAGCCCTTACAGTTCTTCTGCCTTAGAACTGACACTTAGTATCAATTCTAAGACAAAAGATAGAGATTTTAAAAAATAATGAAAGAAAGAAAGTTAAGGAGCAGGATAGGGCTCCAGCTTCTCCACATCTCTGCGGCTCTAGGGAGATTGCCCATCTGCCATTCAAAAAGTATATCATCTAGCTCATGTCTCCTCATGGACTGTCTCACTGCTTCTTCCAGCAGTCTCCAAATGTGAAGTTTCTTTTCCACTGACAGAAGCATAAAGGTTCACAGGCTCAGCAGTCTCTAAGCCCCTCAGAAGTCACATCTCCCTTACCATCTGAATCAAAGAGCCACCCTTTAAGAAACCAACAAAGGCTTGGATGGAAATGGGGTTATATGAATCCTAATACTACTATGGTGGGCTTTTTTAACTCTTACCTTCCATCTTAGAATCAATACAGTGTTTTGGTTCCAAAGTGGACTAGGCAATGTGGGTTAAGTGACTTGCCCAGGGTCACACAGCTAGGAAGTATCTGAGGCCAGATTTGAACCAAGGACCTCCTGTCTTTGGGACTATTTCTCCCTCCACTGAGCCACCCAGCTGCCCCCTAATATAGCATTTTTATGTTGCAAAGCACCTTCCATATATTATCTTTTTGGATCCCCACAATTATGCTGAGAAGTAGGTACTCTTATTATTTCCATTTTAACAAAGAGAAAAACAGGATCGAGAGAAAGTAAGTGACTTGTACCAGGTCCCACAGCTAGTAAATATCTGAGGCAGGACTTGAACTCTTTTCTTCCTGACTCCATGTTTAGCACCCTATCTACTATGCCACACAGCCACCAAAGAACTAATCTACATGAGGAATTTAAATGTGTTGATCAGAGCTCCTTCTGGTGACAAACATGACCAGGGTCTGAGCACTGAGCAACAATATCCCCCACCCACTAGAGGAGAAACATGTTGGTGCAGAATGAAGAGAGCAGTATGTACAAAACTGTAATCATATCAATGAAGACAAGAGTAAAAGGCAGCTTATTGTAATGACCAATTTTCATTCTAGACCACTGATTTTAAACCCCCTTTGTAAAGAGATGGGCAACTACAGGGATGGAATGTTGCATGTGTCATCAGAAAAGATTTGCTCTATTGGTGTGTTGAGCTTCTGTTTTATGACAATGGTGTGCAAACACTGACAGTGGTTAGAGAACTGAGCCCAGAGTCAAAAAGACCTGAGTTCAAATACAGCCTCAGAAACTTACTAGCTGTGAAAGCCTGGTTCCTCCTCTGTGAAATGATCTGGAGAAGGAAATGGCAAGCCAGTATCTTGGCCAAAAACAAAACAAAACCCAACTGGGGTCACCAAGAGAAGGACACTACCGAGACAACTGAGCAACAAGTGAATATATCAAGCAGAAGTAGAACTGTAATGTACATGGCAAAGACTCTGCAAGTAAAGGGAAGCAGAGTAGGGATCTTTACCTATATGAGGCATTTAGCCAAGGCTTTCCTAAGCAATATCCTAATGGACAAGATGGAAAGATGTGTTAGAGAATAGTACAGTTAGCTGGGTTTGTAACTAGTTGAACAATTGGGCCCAAAGAGGGTTGGCTATTGCATGGAAAACAACCTGGTAGTGTGCTAACTGTGAACTGGTGGTGAGTGTTCAGAGAATGAAGATGATTCATTTATTCATTTAATAAGCATTTATTATGAGCCAGGCAGTGTACAAAGGCCTGGGGATACAAAGATAGCCCCTGCCCTTGAGGAGCTGACATTCTAATGAGAGACACAACATCCGAACAAACATATACAAAGAAAACTGTATAGAAGATAAATAAGAAATAATTGTAAGACAGAAAGCACTGTAATCAAGAGGGGCTAGGGAAGTCTTCCTGTAGAGGGTGGGATTTTAGTTGGGACTTAAAGGAAATCAGGAAGGTCAATAGTTGGAGTGGAGAAGGGAAAGTATTCCAGGCATGAGGGAGGGTTAGAAAGAATGCTGGGAGCTGAAAGATGGAGTGTCTTGTTTGTAAAACAGCTAAGAGTCCATTGTGATTGGGTCAAAGAGTACATGTTGGAAAGTAAGGTTAAAAACCAAAAAGGCAGGAGGGGTCCAGGTTATGAAGGGCTTTGAATGTCAGAGCATTTTATATTTTTTAACTTGTGCAATTGGAAACCACTCAGTTTAAATTGGCCCCAAGATAAAGGGGTGGGGGAGAAAGGGAAAAGAAAGGGTGGGAAATGAGGCCGGAAAAGTAGGAATAGGAGCAAACTGGAACTTCCCTTTAGTGACCTCTTGAGAAAAATAGCCTGGAAAATGAGATTGGAGACCTGCCAGGGCAGGGGATTGTCCTAAATCATTCTGAATCAGAACTAGCTGAGAAAATCAACACAGAGGGTGGGAGAAATTGTACAATAGAGACCAAGAGGATGAAATAAGAGAGGAATCATGAGCAAAGTAGTATTCAAAGAAAGTAAAGAATCAAACCATGGGAGAATAGGGTTGGTAACAAGGGATCTGGGTCACAAGCAGCCAGACTGAAGCAGCAAGCAACCATTGAGGAAATGGATGTTTATTAAGAGACAGTGGACCCAGCATTTATATGCCAGCTGGCACCTTATCCATGAGCATAATTGTGGTGTGCCAACTGTTGTCATCCTTGTAGGAAAGGCTTCTCTGGGGAAGTGCCATAGGACTCTGCCCTGGCCAACATTTTTTATTAATGATTTGAATAGAGGCATAGATGTAATGAATACCAAAATCTGTGGATAAAACATAGCTTGGAGGGATCCTTAAAAGTTGTACATAGGAATCACAATCCAAACAGATCTGGACAAACTAAAACAATGTGTCGAGGAAAATCAGATGGAATTTTAAAGGGACAAAAGTAAATTATTCCATTTGTTAAAAATAAATCAATCCATAGATATAGTAGTGTCAGCCTCTCAGGCCTGCAACTAGAGAGGTTAGGGCCAGTGAATTTCCTTCTGTGTCTGTATTTAGTTCAACATCAAGATGTTGAGCTCTAGGGAGGAGGAAACCTCTAGAATTCCTAGTAGGGCCAAACTTGGGTCATAAAAGGAACAAATCAAAACTTTGATGTTGATCAATAGTAGAGTTGCCTATGAAGAAGGAGAGAGAAAGGAAGGAAGGAAGGAAGGAAGGAAGGAAGGAAGGAAGGAAGGAAGGAAGGAAGGAAGGAAGGA
>NC_058132.1:247378618-247485026 GCF_016433145.1 Gracilinanus agilis
ATATATATATATATATATATATATATATATATATGCATGAGGAAGTTAGGTGTTGCAGTACATAGAGCACCAGGCTTGGAGCCAGGAAGATCTGAGTTCAAACATGACCCCAGACACTTACTAGCTCTGAGATCCTGAGCAAGTAATTTAATCCCTATTTGCCTCAGTTTCTCATCTGTAAAAGGGGACATACTGGAGAAGGAAATGACAGCCACTCCAATATTTTTAAGAAAACCCCCTGAACAAAATGTAGAGTCCTACATGACTAAACAACAGCATATATGTTGGTATGCATGCATGTTGTATGTATACATAAACATATACTTATATGGTCTGGGTGCTCATTGGCCAAACCTCCCATTTCATATATGCCTATACTTGGCGTCTCCCCCCTTAGAATGTAAGCTCATAGTGTCTGTTCCAGGCTGTGCACTTATATCCCTAGTGTGAAGCATAGTATCTGGAAGACAATAGTAATAGCTAAATTCTTGTTGATGGAGTAATCAGTGAGAACTCCCCCTACACACACACACACACACACACACACACACACACACACACACACACACACACACACACACGTCCAACTTCATATGCTTTGTTTGACTTTTTATGAATTACTATGGCCAAAAAAATCATCTCTAATAGCCAACATGAAAGAAACTAGCATCTCCAGATTTAGCTGAGCCAGTCCTTGTGAGACTAAAATATATCTCATTAGTGTACCCATACTCCAGATCTCTAAAGCTCAGCAGGAACTATTAGAGTTTGTACTCTGGTGGTGCTGCCTTCAAGAATTCAGAATTACTCCTATGACACAAAAATGAGACATCAAAGGACTTTCTTCAATACTCAGCTCATCATTCCTCGCCATTTACCAGGGTTCTACTTCCCAAATTACCTTGAATTCAGTTTGTATATGTTAGGAATATACTTCTACTTATGAACATTGTCCTCTTCATTAGAATGTAAGCTCCTTACAGACAAGGATTTCTTCAATTTTGTTCTTAGCATAGCGCCTGGCACATAATAGATATCTCATAAATTCAAGCTGACTGATTGAATGAGAGTTTGTTTTTCAAAGCAAACATACCAGAACTGATTTATCCAAATGAGTATTATATACCACTTCTTATTTAACAATATATTTACATACATTATACTACTAATTGTAATGATGTTTTCTTTGCCCAGAACATCACCAAGGATATCTCTTTTGCAGTTCCCTTCAGACCAAATTTATAAGCCACACTAGAAGATGTGGAAATTTTGTAGAAATAGAGCTCTAGTAGTTGTCATGAGGCGCATAATTAAGTAAATAATGAGGGATCTGGGTGAAAAGATTTGGTTAGACTCAAGTCCCCAAAAGAGGTCTTTGGCCCCAAATACCTCACAGTGGTTGCTCTCCAACGCCATTCCCCATTTCCCCATGTAGGCACGGAACATCAACCAATCCTTCCTTCTGGACCTGAAATCAGGAAGACTCCTCTTTGTGAGTTCAAATCTGGCCTGAAACACTTACTAGCTATGTGAGCCTGAGAGAGTCACTTAACCTGTCTGCCTCAGTTTCCTCAACTATAAAATGAGCTGAAGGAAATGGCAAACCACTCCAAGAAAATTCCAAATGGGATCATGAAGAGTTGGACATGACTGAACAATAATAATAATGAACTATATCTAATCATGCCTACCCTATCTTCAAGTAGAGCAATTTACTTTTGAATCCGAAGATAGGACTTTACTTAATATACATACATGTGCATATAAAAGGTGTGCATTGAGAGGAGAGAGAGAGAGAGAGAGAGACAGAGACAGAGACAGAGACAGAGACAGAGACAGAGACAGAGACAGAGACAGAGATAGAGAGAGAAAATGGGGCCCTTCCTGTAACATTCCAGGGATTAATGAGCTAACTAGGAGAGGAGGAGTTGGAGATTATGAAGGGCTTGAGACTCTCCTTTACAAAGCCCAGTGGCTAAAGATCATCCTTATTCTCCTCCCTTCTGTCTTTTTATGTAGAGCTGAAAAAAAAATCCAACTGTATTCCATTTTGCTATCCTCACTGTTGATGGCAATTTATAAGCCTGATTCTCTTTTTTTATAAATTACTTTGTTCCCATTGCTTGTGAATATTGTGACCTGAAATCAACAGGTGTATGTAAGAACCTTGGCCCTGGACCAGGGAAAATTATGTATTTCCTTGGCTATCTACACTGGGTCCCTGTGGTTCCAGTGTAAGAGGGAAGAAGACTACTCTAGGGAACATTAAGGGACAAATTATCTTATAACTCTTCCAACTTGAACTCTGGATTTACTTATATTTCCACTAGAAGTATGTGTTATTGGAATAACATTTCCTTTTCTAAATGCCACCCTCTCCAATAAAAAAACAAATAAATTCTAGAAGTTTACTGAAAATTCTATCCACTGGTCTCTGCAGTGAAGATGTCATCCTTTTGTCATTTTAGAAAATCAGGAGGACATTTGCCTATAAAATCAAGATATTTGACCATATATTGCTCCCCACCAGGAGTAGTGAGAGGGGAAGGGGCAACTTAACTCTAGAGCAGACATTTCTCAATCAAGAGCTACTCCTGATTTAGATATTGAAAAGATTGAGCTATAGTTTTCCAAAGGTCTACAAAGAGAAATTCTGAGCAATAAATGGGTAGTCTCTTAAGATTTAAAGATGAAGTTCACTTGAATTGCTAAGCTCTCTTTGATGGTCGCACATAGACAGCTATCTCCCTCACCCAAACGGACTAAAATGAGAGAATGGGAAGGGATCAGCAAAATCCATTCCACCTCAATAAAAGTAATGCAGAGTTTATATGACTTAAAAACTTCATATGTCCATATTTAGGATATGTTTCAATATGATGAAATTATTCCCTTTTCTTCTCAAATAAAATTATACTGGTCTGTCAGTGGTATCAGCAAACATTGTAGTTCAATACATACATAGAGTGCTAGACTTGGGGTCAGGAATACCAAATTCAAATCCTAATCTAGGCACTTATTAGGTATATATGACTCTGAGCACAATTCACTTAATCTCTGTAAACTTCAGTTTCCTCATCTGTAAGATGAGAATAACGAAAGCAATTAGCATGCATCATAGTGTGAGAACTAAATTAAGTAAACATTTATAAGCATTTTTGAAACTAAGTACTATGTAAATGCTAGTCACTATAATTCCTAGGTTATAGACCTGAAGAGATTGGGAAATGGCAGTATTCTCTTGATGGAAACAGAGAAATTAGGAGGTGGGCTGGGTTTGTGGGAAAAGATGATGAGTTATGTTTTGGACCTTTTGAATTTGAGATGTCAATAGGATATCTAGATGGAGATGTCCAATAGGCAGCTAGAAAGGAGATACTGAAGCTCAAGATACTTTCGTCAAGAGACAAAAGAAGATTAAATAAGTAGATTTAACCATCATTTGCAAAGAAATGATAATTAGATCTATGGGAGCCCATAAGATTCCCCTCCAAAATGGTATAGAGAGTAGGGATTATTAACCTAGGTCCCACAGAGCCCTATGAGACCTATGCATCTATTTCAGAGGATCCATGAACTTGGAGGGGAAAGGGGAAAAGATGCATATTATTTATTTTCACTAACATCTAACCAAAATCTAGGCTTACATTCATTTATTTGAGCATCATTTTTGTCTTATATATTATCTTTTGTTTTTTAGCATCTTCAGTGATGTTTTATTTTTTCAAATTACATGCAAAAATTTTTGACATTTGTTTTCAAATATTTTGAGTTCCAAATTCTCTCCCTTTCTCCCTTCCCTCCCCACACCCTAAGATGGCAAGAATTTGGTATAGTTTATACACATGCTATCATATAAACCATTTACATATTCATCATAACTCATTATTTTGGGAAGGGGTCTATGACCAAAAATAGAAAAAAGATTAAGAAGCCCTAGCATAAAAAGAAGAGAAGACCCAGGACACACCCACTCATTGGAAAAGGGACATCTATGAACATCCTGTGAAGGAAACTGAGAAGAAATAATCACATGGGTAGGAGGAAAAACATGACAATGAGCAGCATCATAAAAACTCAAGCAGGTCTATCAGTCCAGTCTAATATCTACCCCTGCAACTAGAGAAAAATACCAGTTCAAACAAAGGAATCTTCTAGCAAGTTTGAGAGGCAGACCATCTGGCCAAATGAACAGAATGAAGTAAGCCCAACCAAAAGAACAATTTGTACTAGAATATCAACATTATAAAAATGAGCAATCTTGAAGACCCCATTGATAAAGGATGAAATGAGCAGAATAGTTTTATACAATGACAACAATACTGCAAAAACAAATAATTTTGAAAGCTGTAGGAATGATGATCATTACAAAGACCATTCATAATTCCACAGGACTAATCGTGAAACTGGTTGTCTATTATGCACACACACGTGCATATATGTATATATACACTCACATATACACGTATGTTCTTACATATTCATATATACACATATATAATACACAGCCATTGAAAGAATGTCTGCTTGACTTTCCATATTGTTTTTCTTTTCTTCTATTTTTCAGTGAAGTTAGGGTTGGAAGGAGAGAAAGTGAACTATTAATTTATTAAAATATCAAAATGGGGCATGCTACAGAGGCTTGTACAAATAGAGACAGGGTGCTATGAATATTGCACACACTTTCCAATGAGGTCACCATATTATTAGTTTTGCTTGATTATTTTGTTTCAGTATAGGAGATGTCTCATGAAGTGAGAATAATGTTTGCAATATAGACACAAAACATAACAATAAAACTTTTTTAAAAGAATGAATAGAGCTCTCCAGAGTTTGCTAACAGACAGACTAAGATGCAATATTAAAACTTATCCTCTTTAGTCTCAATGGTTTTTTATTTCCTTCTAGATTTCATTTTTCCTTTCAGAAAATCTGGAGCAAGGAAAGGAAGAGTGATAAAAATAATAGGAGTAACAATAATGCTTTCCGTTTACTTATATAGAACTCTAGGATTAACAAAATATTTTCATGAAAATTATTTCACTTGATTCTCACAACAATTGGGAGATAAATATTTATTAAATGTTTTTCAGTGAGTATGTACATAGGTGTATGTGAACACATACATTTTATACACATATATGTCTAATTTATTAAGTAAATTTCTATGTTCAAATTCAAAAATCCAGTGTTCAAGTAGAAGAGTAGGAATGATTAGATATTGTTCATTGTTATTGTTGTTCAGTCATTTCAGTCAAGTCCAACTCTTTGTGACCCCATTTGGGGTTTTCCTAGCAAAGATTCTGGTGTGGTTTGATATTTTTTCTTCAGCTAATTTTATTTATGAGGAAACTGAGGAAAACGGGGTTGAATAACTTGCCCATGTCACACAGCTAGTAAGTGTCTGAGGACAGATTTGAATTTAGAAGAAGAGTCTTCCTAAATCCTAGATCAGTGCTCTATCCACAGTGCTACAAACAGGGCAAGTATTATTATTATTATTCAATTTGCAAGTGGGAAAACTAAGTCCTAGAAAAGGGAAGTGACCAAAAACACAGAGCTTACCTAGGGGTGGGCCTGTACTTGAACACAGGACTTCTTACCAAAATTCAATGTACTTTCTAAGGGGGAGTGGGGAGTTGAACAAAGAATTTAATGGCCTTTCTCCACAACATATCACCCCAAGGACAGTCAAGCATTTGTCCCAAAGCTTGGGGGAGAAAGAATATGAAGTTATTTTTTTCTTTTTTTCCACCTATGGCAAGGGGAGGAATAGTAGTGAATGGCAAGTTCCCTCAGAAATTATGCTCAATATTCTGGAATCATAGGACGCTGTCCTGCCTGGAAAGCATGGCATAGAGAAAACATTGATCCTACTTGTACAAAAATATTTATAGCTGCTCTTTTTGTGGTGGCAAAGAATTGGAAACTAAAGGGATGTCCATCAACTAGGGAAGGGCTGAACAAGTTGTGCTATATGATGACGAGAAATGACAAACAAGCCAATCATAAAAAATAAAAAAAAGACACCTGGAAAGATTTATATGAAGTGATGCAAAGTGAAGTGAGCAGAACAAGGAGAATGATATACACAGAAACAGCAACGAAGTATGATGATCAATAGTGAATGACTTAAGTATTACCAGCAATGAAAGGATCCAGGACAACTCCAAGGGACTCTTGATGAAAAAGTCTATCCAGGGGGCAGCTGGGTAGCTCAGTGGATTGAGAGCCAGGCCTCGAGATGGGAGGTCCTAGGTTCAAATCTGGCCTCAGACACTTCCCAGCTGTGTGACCCTGGGCAAGTCACTTGACCCCCATTGCCTACCCTTACCACTCTTCTGCCTTGGCACCAATACACAGTATTGACTCCAAGACGGAAGGTAAGGGTTTAAAAAAAAAAAGTCTATCCACTGTGATAGAAGGAATTGATGGAGCCTGAATGCAAATTGAAATGCACTGTTCTTCACTTTATTTCCTCTTTAATCTTTCTCTCATATAAGCAATATATTTCTTCTTTCACAACATGACAAATATGGAATTATGTTAGCACACAGACAAGCTATATCATATTACCTGCTCTCTCCAGGAGGGGAGAGCAGGGGGAGAGAGGAAGAGAATATGAATCTCAAAATGTCAGAAAACAATTATCAAAATTTTATCCACATGAAATCTGGAAAAATATAAAAAATAAAACATGCAATTTCCAAAAGAAAAATCATTAACCCTTAGATCTTGAAGTTAGAAGACTAGAGTTTGAATAATCTGTCCCTTATAAAACAGTACTCAAATTCTATATTACCACGGTACCTCAGTTTCCTCACCTATAAAAAGAGGTGGTTGAACAAAATGATCTTTAAGGTCCCTTCTTGCTCTAAAATCCCAAGATTCGTTCATATGATGAAAGAGAACACTAGTTCTGAGTGAGAGGGACTAGATGGAAATATCAGTATCTGGCTTATTAGCAATGTGACCTTAGGCAGGTCACTTAACTTTTCTAAGCCTCAATTTTCTCATCTGAAAAGTGTGAGAGGTTTGCACCAGATGACCTCTCACATTCCCTCCAGCTCTAAATCCTTTACTCCCCAATTTCAGATTCTGAATTTACTTAAAGTGAGATATGCCTCTATTCCAGACTGTAGAGCTTAGAGTTTTTGTGTTGTTCAGCACTTAGCATCATCCTCATGAGGAAGTAAGAAGTAGCATTTTGCTTTGAGCAATTTAGAGCTTTGAGGATCTAAATCTCAAAGGCCCATATATACCAACCATATGGAACTTCCTCTCTGGGACCTGTTAACTCCAGGGTGCCTATGGACCTTTTTAGCTAAGTTGCTGAAGAAAAAAGTCCGTCTTGCTCTTCCATGCTGGGATACCACTGTGGAGTTTGGAGTTTGATTGGGTGTGACCTTTAACGAAGACCACCTCTTCTACAAAACTGGTTTTTATGGGCCCCTGGAGTGGTTGTTCAAAACCCATCTCTCTATATGCTAGAATACTTACCCTGTGGGCAGGCCATTATCTGGAGCAAATTACCTCCCTGTACCATGTGCTGTTATTCAAGTGAAACTCTTAAGTGTAATTATAAGGGAAAAGTATCCCAGCAGTTGTTCCATGAATGTCTTTGCCCACTCCACCCCCATCCCCTCTCCAGCTCACCCTGGCGTCAGAGACACCAGACACTGAGAATAGTTTCTACAAGCCTTAAAATTTCACTCAATAATTGCTGCAAAAGAATATTTTACTTAACTCCAGCTTCTTTGGGACTGAGAGTGGGGTTGACGAAGGATGTGGCCTATAAAGTGACCCTGATGGCTCTTTGTCACTTGCTGCTTTGATTTCCCAAAAATCTGGTGACTGTCAGAAGGCATATAATCAAGAAAAGGAAGAGATGGAACTTGAACCCCAGTTATGCTCTTTCAGCTACACCATGGTGTATTTCTTTTGCTTCTCAAATATAAATGAGAGGGGTTTGTTATTATTCAGTTGTTTCAGTCATGCCCATTTCTTTGTGACTCCATTTGGGGTTTTCTTGGCAAACGGATTGGAGTGGTTTGCCATTTCTTTCTCTAGCTCATTTTACAAATAAGGAAACGGAGGCAAAAAGGTTCAAGAGACTTGCCCAGAGTCACACAGTTAGTAGTATCTGAGATCAGATTTGAACATAGGAACATAAGTCTTCCTGACTTCCAGCCCAGTACTCCATCCATTATACCACAAATTAGAGAGGTGTCTGTCCTAAAGGAATTTATGACTGGAATTTACAAAAGAACTCAATTTATTTAAAGGATGTTGCTAGATAGCCAGCTTCCCAATGCTCTTAAAATGAGATCTAACTTACAAAATTGAGGGCAGACTGAACTTTTTGGGGTGGGGAAAGGTTTTTGTGTAGCTCAGGGGACACCTGCACAGATTGAGCAAGTTCCTGCACACATGGGGCTGCCAGAGGTCTCAGCTGTTACTATTGGGAACAGGTGGTATACATCAATAGCTCTACAGACTCACTTCATAAGCCCTCTAGGAAGAAGCAGCAAAGCCAACTGGAACCCAGAGGGTCCTTCAGTCTCTCTCTCCTAAGGGCTGACAGACAGACTCTACAGAGAACACCTAGCCCATGGAGTCCATTCCTGTCCTCTTGCTTCTCAGTCTTTGCTCAGGTAAGTGTGGGAGAGCAGCTTTCTCCTTGGGTTCTTCTGAGGCATATGGGGGAGTTTTAGGGAGCTCTGGGGCAATATCTCTCTTCTTCTAACAAAATATAGAATGATGAATTTTCTAAGCCAGAAACTGGCCTTCTAAATGCCTCCCTAGTATCCATTTAACCAGTTTTTTGCTAAACAATTCTTGTTTCTGTTACTTAATTAAAGTAGAAGTAGAATGGTACAAGATTTTAAAATGTGGAATCTGGTCTCTCTCTAAATAATCTCCTTCATCCCTTAGACTTTTTTATTTCTCTGATTACCAATATTTAATAACCGAACTTCAACCCAATAGGATGAAAACATCTCAAATATTTAAGCCTTTTAGTTTCTTGTGTATATTTATTTCACTAAACAGAATTCTTTTTAACAAGTCCTTCCATTTACTGTTGGGGAATTTAGAAAAGGAAGAGAAAATGATTGACAGATGCATGTGTTGAAGAGATCTATTAATAATTCTAATTCAACTTTCCCTATAATGAGAAAATATCTTGCATTACTAAAGCTCTCTCTAGTAAATAACCCCCTTTCTCCCCTCTCAAAAACATAATCTGCTCACTTTTTCAGGATATTAAAGGCATTGAGGTTTTAAGTTTGAATTGAAACTATAAAACCTTGTACAGCCCTTGACCCACATTCAGCTCTGGAATGTATCACAACATAACAGCTGAAACAGAATCCTAAATCCTGAACTTCCGGTCAAGGGAAATAGGAGATGTTTGTCAAGTCCTTAATATAAAAATTTACTGGAGATGTCTCCTTATCTCAGCCTGTCTAATTCTCCTTTGGCAAATGTAGGCCATTTTGGTGGAAAAACACAAAGTACCTCATTTTTTCAATAGCAAAAGAAAGATCTGGGAGAAATAGACTGAACTAAGATGAGGGAGACCTTGGGAGGCCCAGAACTGATCCAGCTCAATCTGGGCCACGTGGAGTACAGTACTCTCTTCGCTCAATACAATTCCTTGCTTTAGAAGGAAATAAAAGGTCTTTAGATCTCTCAAATTCTGAGGCTATGTCCTAAATTCTATGGCCAGGTATAGAAAATGCTGAAGTATATGAAAATTATTTAGAGATGCTGGCAGAAACAAAATTGGCTAAAGGAGAATTCACATGGGCAATGCTTAAGCAAAAATAATCTATACTTAGCTGTGGAATGTGGTCAGAGGCATGAAGGGACTCACTCCAAGTCAGATAAATACACTGTCAGGGACATACTAATGAATCCAGTTCAATTATATTTGATATCAGAAGAATTTATTAAGTACCTACTGTGTGCCAAGCACTATGCTAAATGCTGTCCTACGGGAATTTACATTCTTCTGAGAGGGAAACAAGACATTCGCAGATTAAAGATGAAATAAATAAAAAAGATATTTCATGAGTGTCACAATAAAAAATGGGGGAATTAGGAAAGATTTATTGTAGGAAATGACCTTTGAACTGATCCATGAAGAAACGTAGGGATCCCAAAAGGTGGCATTGAAGAAAGAGAACATTCCAGGGAGAGAGTCCAATGTGGACCAAGGTGGGAAGGCGGTTGTGATGTTGGGGAACTGGAAAATAGTCAGTTTGACTGGAGTGGAACGTGGTAGGGCAGAAGAAGGATGAAAGAAGTAATGTGTAATTAACCTGGAAAGATAGACTGGAGGCAGTTTGCCAAATGGGGGTGTCAGAAAAATAGTGAGAAGCATTCGTTCAATTACATAGTGATCTATCGACAGTAAATTATGCTTTTGCACTAACTTACTCCCCATTTTATAATACAGGTTGGATATTAGATGCCAGGATGTTCAATAGGATCATTTGCTCAGATTTATGGCTACATTCCCCATTCTAGAATCTTTCATAATCAAAATCCCAGCCAACATCCAGAAAGGCTTATTTCTGTGTGGTCATCATATACGATATCATATGAGTATAGTGATCTTGTCCTAATTATATAACACCTTTGATTCCAATAATTTCAAGATATGATATTTCATCCTTGTCTGATTTGGGGCAGTAACCAATAGTATTTGAAGAAAATATTATTTCAAGAAAATTGAATATTTTTTTTGCCATTATTTCAAGAAAAAGGAAAATGAACCTATGACTTAATGTCTCAGACCAAGCAACTGGAGTGGGAAACAGAATCCCTAAGCCTTAGTCCCCTTTCTGGTCTTCTAGCCTGCCATGTAGAACTAGCTTTCCCAAAGTCACCTACCCTACTTACCGGCCAGGAACAATACTGCTTATAAATAGATGTTGTTCCATAAGTCATAGATTTATCACCGGAAAATCCTGCAAAGGTCATCTAGTCCTACCCACACATTTTACACATGAGAAAACTGAGGACCAGAGTGCTTAAGTGTTTGCTACCACATATCCAATCTGTTGTCAAGTCTTAACATTTCTATCTTCATAAAATCTCCTGTCTACATCTCCTTCTCTGTATTCACACAGCTGCCACCCTGGGGCAGGCGCTCATCATCCCATGCCTGTAATTTTCCAATAGCCTTTAAATTGACCTCTCTGCCTTACGTCTCTCTCCACTTCAATCTATCCTCCACTCAGCTGCCAAAGTAATTTTCTTAAAATGCAGAATTTTTGTTACCTTCCCCCTATCCTTACCCAGACTCAGAAAACTCCAGTTGTTCCATTTCAGGATAAAACACACAATCCTCTGTTGAACTATTAAAAGTCCTTCATTCCCTGGTTCCTTCCTTCTTTGCCAAATTCTTTACACTTAGCTCCCTTCCATGTGCCTTTTGATCCTACTCCATTGGCCTACATGTTCTTCCTCACTCAGAGCAGTCCATCTCCCAGATCTGTGATTTTTCACTGACTGGTCTCCATGACTGCAATGTTTTCCTTCCTCTCCTCTACCTCTTAGTTCTTTGTCTTTCTTAAAGAATCAGCTCAATTCCCATCTTTTGCCAATGGCCTTTCCTTCCCATCCCCTGATCCTGGTGCCTTTCCTTTCTCAATTTACCTCATATTTATATTGTATATGTCTCGTATGTACATCATCATTTTTATGTTTGTTCCCTTAATTAGAATGTGAGAGTCTGGAGGATAAGAGTAATGTCTTTGTATCCCCATCACTTCACAAAGAGTCTGGCACATAGCAAGCACTTAATTATTTATTAATTACTTAATTATTATTACTATGTTAATTACTTATATTGCTTAGGGGGCAGATAGGTGGCACAATGAATAGAGCACTAGGCCTGAAGGCAGGAAGACTCATCTTCCTGAGTTCATATTTGACCTTAGACATCTACTAGCTGCATCACCCTGGGAAAGTCACTTCACCCTGCTTGTCTCAGTTTTCTCATCTGTACAATGAGCTAGAGAAGGATAATGGCAAACAATTCTAGTATCTATGCCAAGAAAAACCCAGATGAGGTCAGGAAGAGTCAGATACAACTTAAAAGTGACTAAACCATAAAAAATACCATCTACTCAGCCAGGAAGGACTGCCCTTATAAACAAATGTTACCATGTGTAATAATAATGTGGAAAGACTGACCGATCGACCACAATAATGAGCATCAACAACAAAGATTTTAGGAATACAATCTCAGCTGCCAAAAAGAATGGGGGGAATTTTAATACTTCTAATTAGCATCTATGCAAGTGTGGACTCTTCAAAAATACACATCTGGAATATTGTCCTAGAAAGAACAGAATATATCTATAGCTTGATAGGAAAAAAACTTCGAGAGGAAAAGGGGAAAGTGACAATTACTACAGGACTATTCTTTGCCTTGACTCGGAATCCTATTCTCTTCTCCTTGAGGGGTAATGATGCTGGTTTTCACCTTTCTTCAGTGACACAGTGAAGATCCTCTGCTCTCCACCATATATTCCTAGCCCCCATGCAACCCCAAGGCAATACCACCATACGAATAGCCTCTTTGAATATCACACTTAGCAATCAAAAAAGCAGGTAAAAATGCTTACCCTGGCTTGCCGGTCCTTCCCATGGCTCAGGGGCCTGGATGACCAGATAACCAAGAAGAAGGGCACATTGCCTCATTCTTTCTGTTCTAAATGACGAGAAGTGTTGTAAAAAGTGAGGGCTATGAAACCCCTCAATAAATCAATAAATTCTCTTTTAAAGTCCCATTGAAATCAAGCAGCTGGATAAGTAGCCTATGTAAGAGCTATTCGGAGTTCACTCTGGGGGCACTTTTCACATCCCTAGAGTCTTAGAGATTAGACATGCTTATGAACATAGATGAAACCATAGGCTTAACACTGAATTATGCTCAAATACAGAATTTTTGCTTTTTTTTCTGAAAATAAAACAAGTGCCAATTTGTACTTGGTATGAAAATGGAAAAGCACTCAGAACTGGTCTAAGGGGCAGCTGGATGGCCCAGTGGATAGAGTTTTGGGCCTGGAGTCAGAAAGACCTTAGTTCAAATCTAGCCTTGGACAATTACTCAATTATATCCTGAGCAAGTCACTTAACCTCTATTTGCCTCCGTTTCCTCATCTATAAAGTTATAATATTGATAACACATACTTTTCAGAGTTGTTTTGAGGATCAAATGAGATGATATTTGGAATAGTGCTTGGCACAGTCCAGGGTACACAGTAAGCACTATATAAATAGTAGCTTTTATTATGCCCGTGAAGCAATGTACCACAGTACTTAGTTACATCCAACAAAACAAACTGGGAAGGAGGAAGTAGATACTGCCTCTATCCCTAAAAATCCAAATCCTTTCCTCACAGCAGGATTGCCAGCCCTGTGAGGAAAGACAATATGTATGTATGCAACTATCTCAGCTCTCCATTCTGAAGAAGCAATTGTTTTAGGCAGTCAGATCAAGGTTAAGGGAGGTATGACAAGATACAATAGACCATTGGCTAAAGAGAAAAGTAGAAGTTCAAAAAGCAAGAAAATCAGAATAAGAGATAAATTTCAACATATTTGACAAAGCAGATGTCTGTCCCAGATGATGCAGAGAGTCTCTGTCTGTTATGCAGATAACTTTTCAAGGACCTGTTGAGCTCCCAGTTTCCATCTTCTAATTTAGGACATCTGTTTCTGCAGATAGCTTGAGGTCTTGGGAAAGAAAATGTGCCCATTTTACTTCTATTAACAAAAAAATAATTGAAAATTCTATGGTGCTTTGAGGTTTGCAAAGCACTGTGTTTCTATGATAAGGTATTTTTATCTTCATTTTATAGATGAGGTACACTGACCAAATTGTGTATGTGATCCTGAATATTACATTGCTGGCTGTTTCAGAACTAAACAAGATGAAGCTATAGGATTAATTATATTATGATAATGTCCTTTGTCATCATTTATGCTTCAAAAAGTAGTTCTGGAACCCATGCCAATAAGGTATATAAGTGTTAAATTTCATAATAATGACCAATATTCGGATGCCTTTTATTAAGGGAATTTTGCTTTCCGTGACAGAGAAAGTTCTAGCAAATTCCTATTTTCATGCCTTTCCATGGCACAGAAGTGCCTGGGACCTTAAAGAACTTTCCAGTGGAGCAGCACAAATTCCAAAATGTCCTACCATACTGGAAAGACTTTAGATCTGAGCCTTGCCACATACTGCATTTGCCATCTGAAAACTAGCCTAGAGGAAAATAGACTCCTGAAAAGTTGGCGACTTCATGATGAAATTGCTCAGGGCATCTCTTGCAACATGGTGGTTTGCACTGGTGGAGATCATAACCCAGGATGAAATTACAAAGTCCTCCAAGTTTGAAGTGACACAAGAATTAACAGCAAACTAGTGTTTAGAGTTTCACAATCTCTTGAGAACTTCCTCTTCTCCGCCTTTTACTCATCTCATATTTCTCAGATGCCTCCCCCCCCACTTTGATCTTCTCCCTCACCAATCCTGGTCTCACATGAAGAGGTAGTCCTTCTCCTCACCAAGACAAGCCTTTTTATAAGCACATATGACCCTATTACATCTCATCTGCACCAGAAGACTGGCTCCTCTATTATCTCAACTCTCACTAATCTTCAATCTCTCCTTGTCTACTGACTGTTTTCCTGCTGCCTATAAAAACACTTATGTCTCCTTTATCCTTAAAAAAAATCTTTCTTGATCTGTCTATCTCTCCTAGTTATGATCATATATTTCTGTTTTGTAGCTATGAATGTCATCTATTGTTGCTGCTTTTCCTCTTTCCTCTCACTTTCTTAACTCCCTATTGCATGTTTTCTGACCTCATCATTTCATTGAAACTGCTTTCTCCAAAGTTACCAATGTATGTGATTTGGGGTTATGGTTTTTAAAAAATTACTCTATTACAAGTATGAATTATAAGGAAATAGGTTTTGAGTAATAAGACTTGTATAAACCAGTGGAATTGCTTGTCAGCTCTGGAAGGGAAGAGGGGAGGGAGAGAATATAAATCATGTAAACATGAAAAAATGTTCTTTTGTGTGTGTGCTTTTTGAAAAAATATTATTTTAAAAATATTTTCCATGTTTATGTATTTCATTTTCTTTCCCTCCCCTCTATCCTCCCCACTCCAGGTTCCAATAAGCACTTCCACTGGGTCATACAAATGTTATCACTTATACCTGTTTCCATGTTATTCATTTTTTGCAATAGAGCAATCTTTTAAAACCAAACCCCCAAACCATATATCCATAAAAACAAATGATAAGTCATTTGGTTTTCTTCTGTGTTTCCACTCCCACCATTCTTTCTCTCAATGTGGATAGCATTCTTTCTCATAAGTCCTTTGGGATTGTCTTGTATTAGCTAAGTCCATTACATTGTATTGTTCCACAATGTTCTGCTCATTTCACTCCATATCAATTTCTGGAAGTTCTTCCAGTTCCTATAGAAATCCTCAAATTCATCATTCCTTACTGCCCAGTAGTATTCCATCACCATCATATACCACAATTTGTTTAGCCATTCCCTAATCACATGGAAAAATATTCTAAAAAAAAATTAAATACTATTGGGGGGGGGGGACCAACAAAGTTACCAATGATATCTTAGTTGACAAATCTAATGACCTTTTAGAGACCTTGTGCTGTGCCCCACCCCCATCCAAGACTGTGTGCCATGCCCCCCCCACAGAGACCTAGTGCCACCCTCCCTCAGGGGCCTTATCTCAGACCGAGGAGGGAGAAAAGGAGGGGAGTGGTCTGAGAGCCTTGCTCGGGGTAGGGAGTAAGCACTTCCATTGGGCTGCTAGGTAGGGTTAGAGAGGCATGATGAAGAGAGGAAGGGAGCAGCTCCACCACGGTCCTTCTGCCTTTTTAGTCACTAACTCTGGTGGGTAACAGTGCATGTGCCCATGGAGAAAGCTCTGTGTGCCATCTTTGGCACATGTGCCATAGGTTCACCATCACAGCTCTAGGTTGTTGAGGAAGTACTATTCTCTTCTATTTGTCTGACTATCCTTCAGTCTCCTCTACTAGATCTTTATCCATCTTTCACCTGCTAACCATGGGAATCCCCAAAGGAAACCCAGGGTTATCTTCTCTTCTTCTATGTTATTTCACTTGGCTATCTCGTCATTGCCCATGGATTCAAGTATCATCTCTATGCAGATGATTCTCAGATCTCTTTGCCTCTCTCCTGGTCTACAATCTCACATCTCCATCTGCCTTTTAAGCATCTCAAATCAGATGTCCTGTAAAGATCTGAAATTCAAATGTCCCAATCTAAACTAATTTGTCTTTTGTCCTAAATGCTAACTCTTCCAAATTTCCCTATTAATTTTGAAGGAAATAACATCATCCTAGACACCCATGCTTGCAGCCTAATTGTCATCCTACACTCCTTGATGCCAGTAACTACCCTCAGTATATATGTGTGTGTATGTATTATGAATATTATATTTTATTTATGAAATTCAAATTTTAAAATAAAATATTAAAATTATACTTAAAATATAAAATTATAATTTTAAAACTAAAATTTTACATTATACTTTAAAATATAAAATTATAATTTTTAAAATATAATTTCTAAAATAATGTTATTTAACTATATTTAACATGGAGCACATAAACATAGTTTCCTATGTATATATTTATATTTGTAGTTATTATATAGTTATTTGCATGTTTTCTTCATTAGATTGTGGGCTCCTTGAAGGCAGGGATTTTTTGTGTGCTTGTTTTTGCCATTCTCTGTATACCCAGGGTTTAGCACTGTGTCTGACACATAGTGAGCACTTAATAAATATTTTTAAATTGGCTGGTTGAATTAGATAATGATTAGCCCTACTTTCATTTTTAGTACTAGGAATCAGTATTATTATTGTCTATCATCACTATCCTGCATATTCAGAAGCCAGCTCTGTTCTACTGCCTTAGTAAGGAATGTCACCTGCCCAAAGGACAACTGTTAAATTCCCACATTACTTTTTGCTGCCTGGGAAGCGACTACCCCAGCAGCTGTTTTCAGAGAATTTAAGGCAGTAAATAGCCTCATTATGGATCACTTTAGCAAGACTACTAGCATGTCATTCCATTAGTCAGTTTCACATCAATTACCCATGTCGGTTCAGTGGTCGGGAGGAATCTGACAGTGTCTTTTGCTTTCTGCAGCTGGTCTCATCCTGGGCTCTGAACATGAAACCCGTCTGGTGGCGAAGTTATTTGAAAACTACAACAGTGTGGTGAGGCCAGTGGAAGATCATCGGCAAGCAGTGGAGGTCACTGTGGGCCTGCAGCTTATTCAACTCATCAATGTGGTATGAGGCATGGAAAACAGGGGCACTCACATGTACTTTGAGTGTATCCTCAGAACCAGTTCACTGCCTCTTCTTCTTCCCCTTTACCTTGCCCATTTCCTCTCCCAAAGTAATGTTGGTTCTTTTTTTTTTCTTAGGATGAAGTAAATCAAATTGTGACCACCAATGTTCGTCTGAAACAGGTAATCCAGAAAGCATTTAGATTATGATTAAGTCCAGTACATTCTCTTGGGTGCAAAGAAAATCAATTTGGAGAAAGAGGATCAGTTGTAAGGAAAATAGGAATCTGGCCCCCTACTTTTATATTACCTCTTTTCATCACTAGGGGATGAATTTTCCCACTGCTCTCTACATATATACAGTAGCCTTGGAGCTGCTGCTACATCTTCTCTGGACCAATAATTTAAAATGTAGCTATTCTTTAAGACTGTAAAGGTGAGTTTGTTTTTTCAATGTGGAAATTAATTGCTGGGCTGGATAATTCTTGGGGATCATCCCATGATGTAATATTTTAGGCTTCTAAGAATTCTTTTGATTTCTAGCACAGAAATTTTAAGCTCCTCTCTAACTTTTTTGGGAATGACAAATTCCCTATCTGCAAATTAAGGAACACTAACTGATATTATCCTGGGTCAGCAAAAATAGACCATATTAAAGAGTCTCCTGGGGAAGAGATTCCCTGTCTTCACTCTCGGCACCAGTTTGGGTTTTCTCCTTCTTCAAACCAATATTTTTATGATGTTGTTGTTTTGAGTTGTTTTTGAGTCATGTCTGACTCTTCATGACCCCATTTGGGGTTTCCTTGGCAAAGATATTAGAATGGTTTGCCATTTTCTTCTCCAGCTCATTTTATAGAGGCCAACAGGGTCAAGTGACTTGCCCAGAGTCTCAGGGCTAGTAAGTATCTAGGTCAGGTTTAAACTCATATCTTTCCAACTCCAGGCCAGGAGCTCTATCCACTGTGCCACCTAGCTGGGGAACTTTTATGTTACCTCATTCCTCTTTGTTGCTATTTAAGTTGACTGGTCATTGATACTGGGTTTGTCTTCAGGACCTGCCATGTCTTCAACAGGATAAATAATCATTCAATATTCTTTTCATAATGCTATTTACTTGAAGAGAATATTCAGTTGATAGTCATTCTAGGTTCTTAAAGTGAAAACTGAATTCTTATTCAAACTCTTTCTTACAGAAGCACAATGTCTGAATGAAAAGTGGCCATCCATAGCTCTTGTCAACATTAGATTCATTTATACTACTGTGAGCAGTGTTTCAACTGGCTAAATTTCTTCTTCTTTAGCAATGGATAGATTACAATTTAAAATGGAATCCAGAAGAATATGGTGGCTTGAAAAAAATTCACATTCCATCTGAAAATATCTGGCGCCCAGACCTTGTTCTCTATAACAAGTAAGCAAAATGGAGAGACCAGAGATTGTTCTGTGGAATCCCAAAACAAAGCCAAAATGCAAAGTCTGCATTTGGCTTTGCACCTGCTAGACTGCTCGGCAATGTTAACATTAAATAAATCTTAAAAAGAAAGGATGAAGTTACCATGCTGGTTGCCATATGGTACATCATGTTATGAATAGTAACCCTGATTGGAGCCAAATTGAACGAGGGTTGGAGGGTGGGAGACATTTAATCCCGAAGAGCTACTGACGAGGTTATGGCAAATGTCCAAAGAACCCAGGCTCTATATACTTGAGTTCCTTGGAATTAAATGCCCTTTCTACCAAAAAGGGCTGAACCAGGGTTGTTATTCATCACAGTCTACACATCATCCCAAGACATTTAGTGCTGTTGATTGCAAAGGATGCCAGAGTTAAACATCCATTCTGCTCCAAATGATGGACTTCATGTTGTGAAATGATAATGTGATTCTAGACATTCAGATATAATGATACATTCATTATCATATGCCCTTCATTTGTCACAAGACGCTCATTTCAGAGAGCATCCCTTTTAGTCTGGAGCATTCAATGTCGGGCTCAAGGATGTAGAGTCTGCCATTATACCACAAAGGACTGGGAAGAGGAGGCTGTGTATTGTGTCATGGCTAGCAGGAAAAGTGGGAAGGGTTATCAAATCAAAAGATGCCCTTTAAAGCAGCCACTCCCCAACTCTAACTTTTTACCACATATTTGCTTATTATCCCTGGATTCCAAGCTCAGCCAAATTACCTAATCATTTATGTAACCTTTGGGGACAAATATGCTGAGATAGCAGGAGAATCTTAGGCAAAGTACTTTTTCCAGTAATAGAAAGAAGCAATTAAAATCCCATGGTGCTCTTGACAAGCTCTATAAACTAACTCAGGGAAAATACGTGCAGGAGGAAATACTGATGTTTTCTCAAGAAAGGAGAAGTTTAGCTTATCTAATACCTCTGCATGCATTGCTTCAGGAGCTACAGATGTGAGCTTCCCTCAGAGGTGACTAACATTTCCAAAACCAGATGACAGTGAGACGTCTGTGATGGAAATACTAGAAACCTTTTGACTTGCAAGCATGGAAATTGGGAGGTAGACAAAAATATAGCATTAAGGAATTCTTATTCCAGTTAACAACAACAAGGCTAAAAGCCTACATTTATATACTGCTTAAGATTTTCAAAGTGACATATGTATGTATACTTATATACACATTCATTTGATGCTCACAAGGAACCCATGAGCTAGCTTCTATAATTACCTTCATCTTACAGATGAGGATATTGAGACTGACAGAAATCAAGTGACTTATCCAGGGTCATATAACAATAAGTGCCAAAGGCAGGATTTCAATTACAACACTATCTCTTGAGATATCTCACATATTGCACATCTGTTTTAATTCTTATGACTTCTTCAAGGTGTCTAAGAAAAAGATTTGGAGATACCAAACTTCAAGAATCTTTTTTTATCATATGTTTCTCTTAACCATTCCTGGGCCTGAAACCACATCATTTCACAATATACAATCCATCATTTGGAGCACAGTGAATGTTTAACTCAGGCATCCACTGCAAACTAAAATTTGTCTTTTTCTAGCCAACTCTTGATTAGCTATGTGAAATGGGCAAAAGGAAGCCCAGGGATGAATGTTAATGAGCAGAAGGGGGAAAATAGCCAGAATCTCCAAAGCCTAGGAGGGGGAAAGGGCCACAGATTGAATAAGTTGTTGTCTATCTCTGCAATTAATGCACTGAAACTTAATTTTAAAGAATCACTTGCTAATTTCCAATCACTATTCCTGTCTGTTCTCTTCTCATTCCTAGTGCCAATGGTGACTTTGCCATTGTCAAGTTCACCAAAGTGCTCTTGGACTACACTGGACATATCACATGGACACCTCCAGCCATCTTTAAAAGCTACTGTGAAATCATAGTTACCCATTTTCCCTTTGATGAGCAGAACTGCAGCATGAAACTGGGCACATGGACCTATGATGGCTCAGTGGTTGCCATTTATCCAGTAAGCAGTGGTTGGAACTGGTGAGATTAAAAACAGGGGATGAGGGAACACAATGCCTTATTTCTTTAGCCAGGGTCAAGGGGAAAATGCAAGGGTCTTTCACAAAATAGCCATCTCCCCGCTGTCCCCTCTCCCACCAGCTCTGAATTATTATTAAAACTAGATAGAGGAGCCTGAAGGTATCCTTTCTACTTAAGCCCCTGGAGCAGAGAACTCCACGCTTATCTCCAGCTAAAGACCTCAGTGGCTACATGGTCACTGGAGAATCTTCATCACTTATTCCTACGCCAATGGCACAACAACAGCCCCTCCCACAAACAATATTCATGGATCTCTAGGGCTACACGTGCTTTCAAGTTCAACATGGAAGAGGTCATCCAAGTGCCATGGATTATTTTTTTAATGCCCAAATAGAGGATGAAGGTTGGACTCTATTGGCTATGTCCACACTGACCCAATATATCACAAAATGGATTAACCCCAGAGAGAGCTTTGTCTGTTAACTTATAATCACACTCAACCATGGGCCATTGTTAAAAATAATAACACTGGGAACAGCTAAGGGACTAGGAGAGTCAGGCCCAGAAATAAGAGATCTTGGGTTCGAATCAGGCCTCATATCCTTCTTAGCTATCACTGGGCAAGTCATTTAACCCCCACCCCTTGCCAGCCATTACTGCCCTTCCATCTTGGAACCAATACACAATATTGATTCTAAGATGGAAGGTAAGTTTTTTGGTTTTTTTTAAATATAGCACTGAATTTGGCATCTGACCAGCTGGTTTCAAGTTCTGGCCTCTGACATTTTCTATCCATGTGACCCATGAAAAGTCATTTAATCTTTTCGAACCTCCATGAAATACTCATATGAAATAATACTGATGTTACCTATTTCACAGGGTCGTTATAACGAAAGCACTTTGTAAGCCTTAAATCGCTATATAAAATGTGAGCTGTATCATGAAAAGCTCAGAGAAATTGAATGGCCTGTTACATAGCTAGTGAGAGGAAGAGCCAGGAGGAAAAGCTAGGCATCTTGCTGGTCAAGCCAGTGCTTCTTCCTTTGGGCCATACACGGTGACATCTTGCCTCTATCCATAGCTATTTTGTTGAGAAGACTTCATATTTCCTTTGCACCCTTCCAGGAGAATGACCGACCTGACCTGAGCAACTTCATGGAGAGTGGTGAATGGGTGATTAAGGAATCGAGGGGCTGGAAACACTGGGTTTTTTATGCCTGCTGCCCTGACACTCCCTATCTGGATATCACTTACCATTTTGTTATGCAGCGTTTGCCTCTCTACTTCATCGTAAATGTCATTATTCCCTGCTTACTCTTCTCCTTCCTCACTGGCCTGGTATTCTACCTGCCTACAGATTCAGGTAGGTACATCTGCTGAGTTTATTTCTGAATATGCTAATTGGTCTCCTGCTGTTATTTCGAGGGAAAGCGACCGAGAGTCATCTTACTGTGTAATATGCCAAAGAATAGGGCTCCCGATCCTTCCTGTGCTAACAAAGAAAGATAGGTAAGTAGACACCAAATTTTCATCCCCTCAGAAAGCATTAGGGCTTATTACAAACTAAGACAGCATTGTTAAGGACAGACATTAAGAAGATGCAGACAAATGGCATGCTTATCAAATATGGAAAAGACAGGAAGCTGAGAGGGATGGCTAATGTGGTAGATGACAGAATTGGTATCCAAATAGATCTTGACAGGCTGGGACAATGTGCTGAATCTAATATGCCAAAACTTAATAGAGATAAATTGAAAATATAGCATTTGGTTCAAAAAGTCAGTCCTGCAAGTATAAGATGGGGAAAGACATGGCTAAAACAGTTTGTGTGAATAGGGCCCATGGGCTTTAATGAACAAGTTTAATATGTCAGTGGTACCACAAGGTAGTTGAAAAAATTAATGTGATCTGAGTCTGACAAAACAAGCAAAGATCCCCGAATGAAGAAGACAATTCTGCATCCTGTCCTGGTTAGATGAAAAGAGTAAAAACAACCCAAGTCACCAGATTCTAGGCAGGACATCTCTGACTCAGATAATAAGTACTCGTGCATCCTCATCCCAGCCCTGGATCACCCTGCCTTCTCAATTACCTATTTTCCTCCTACTCTTTTTTCTCAGTCTAGCCCCTTCTCTTTTCTTTTAGCTACTCAAGGCAGTCCAGTAAATGACAGGAAGAGGGGAAACAGAGAGAGGTAGGAGAGAAGACCACATAGGACATAGAAATAAAATCCCACACATGAAAAAATAAATTAGTCTTTTTTAAACCCTACTCTCCATCTTAGAATCAATTGTTTATTGGTCCTAAGGCAAAAGCATGGCAAGGACTAGGCGGTGGAGGTTAAGTGACCTGCCCAGGGTTACACAGTTAGGAAGTGTCTGAGGTCATATTTGAACCCAGGTCTTCTCATTTCTGGGCCAGGGTCTCAATCCACTGAGCCACCCAGCTGCCCCCCCAAAATTAGTATTTTTAAAGTGATATTTTCATTCTCTTCTCCTCATCCCAGGCTACTTGCTTATACCTGTTACCAAACTCTTCCATTGCTACATTCCCCTGAAAAGTCTTTCTAAAAATGGCCTCAGTAATCTACAGCTTCATTGTCTCACCACACACCCTGGACAGTAGCCCTAATAGATCTATTTGCAGGAGTGAACATTCTTGCCCTTTATATCCGAGACAAATAAACCCACATACTCCCCAGCCGCCAGTTCTTTCCCACATTCTAGCACGGCCAACTCACTTGGCCCCTAGCAGGGAATCAAGCCAGAAATATATTCCACAGGGTACCTTTCAGGGTAGAGAACATGTGTGTGTGTGTGCGTGTGCATGAACAAGTGTGTATGCCAGACTGCTCGCTACGTATTAACAATTTATAACAGACAAGGAAAGATAAACATTTTTAAAAGGAAGTTTTTATGAAAAGAAAACTTCAGATGAAGGGCACTAGAAGTTTACATATGTATACATGGATATATATGTGTAAAATATGTATCAACATATTTGCATGTATATATGTCAAATATAGAATTCCCTCTAAAAAATAATGTTGAGATATGGACTTCTGTCCCTGATCAAAAGCCTGATAGCCAATTTTTCACCAAAATAATGAGAAATGCTATATTTAACTATTTTAATCAACTACTACTGGTACATATGTATTCTTCATGGCATTAAGGTCTTAAAAGTGTGTGTATATGTGTGTGCATGTATATATATATATATATGTGCATTTGTGTGTATATGTAGTATTAGTTCAACTTTCAGGCTTGATCAACAATCACTTTAAGGCTCATGAAGCATTTTTCTCACAGTAAGCCTAGAGGTCGAGAATTCTAATATTATTGCTGATGGGAAAACAGAGGTTCAGAGAGGTTACATACTTCAAGAGTGCTAGTCCTACTGTCTATAAAAATAATAAAACTTATATTAATATGAGACTTAAATTTGAGTCCTACGTAATTTAAGTACTCCTGGATTACTACTATCTCTAATAATAATAATAACATGTTTATATAGGGCTTAAAATTAAATGCTACTTACTAAGTAGTCCTGGATTACTGCTGTCTGTAATAATAATAACAAGATATTTATATAGGTCTTAAAGGTTTATAAAGTACTTCATATATATTATCTCATAACATTCCTATATTATCTCATGACAAACTCAGAGAGGTAGCTTCTACAGGTATTATGATCTCCACTTTACAGATGAGAAAACTGAGGTTCAAAGAAGTTAAAGTATCTGTTACAGTCTCACAGCTGTTAAGTATCACAGGGAGGATTCAAACTCAGTACACAATTCTTATTCTACTTATTTGGGATTCTTGCCTAATTTGTACTTCAAAAGGCCAGAAGATAAAAGCACACTTTCATTTACGTTGTGGAATTAAACCGACTCCTTTGAGAAGATTTAGTTATTGTAATGATTCTTCCAGGAGAATTTTAGGATCATTTCTGGATAGTACCTGGTGGTTAGTGCTTGTCTGCTCTGCCACCATCCCCTCATTGTAAATGTCCCTGTAGCAAAATCAAGCATTTGGTGGTGTCTTTTTTTTAAAGCAGAAGACAACATAGCATGTATATCCTGTTTACAACTTGGTAAAAACATAGGTGCTTACATGAACAAAGCTTGGGAGAGAATGGGCACGTGAAGCCATTCGGTATCTTCCAGAGCCTGGAGTGGGACCATCATGTCACATAGGTCATTCAGGACCAAAATGGTAAGTAAGCTTGTCATCAGCATTGACTACTCCAGGCTGGACGAGGTGTGACCAAGAAATTCAACCTCTCTGAGTTGCCTGCGATCTTACATTGTTCCAAAGTAGCTGCATCTCAAATAAGTAAACCCATTCCCTTCCTTCCCTGTCCTCTCCCAGCAGGCCCTGCTCTCTGTTTATTAAGAAGGCATTTCAAGACAATAGGACATCCTGTCTTGTGAAATTGGGGACCTTCTCTCTTCAAGAAGCATGACTTAGGGTCCTGCCAACCCCACCCACTTTCCAAACACTCCAGAGCCAGTAGGAAAACAGGGAGGGAAAAATTTCAAGAATTCAACTGAAAACATGGGCTGGAAATTTCCAAGGACGTGGGCTGGGGTTTCAACATAAAGCACTAGTTAGTAATCAAATTCAATTGGATTAGAAGCAAGCCAGACACTTGAGAAAGATAATAACAATAACAGCTCTTGCACGCACACACATACACGCACACACATGAACACACATGCATGAATGCACACACACAAACACAGAGCACAGTAACTATGTGAGCGCATATCTGCTCACTGCAAAAGCCCTGACAAGCAGGAGAATAAAATGATTCTAAGGAAGCAAGCTAAAGAAAGTAGAAAGGGTGGTTGTTATGTAACATATATTATTAATTATCTCTGCTTTATAAATAAGGAAACTGAGGCAGATAGAGATTAAGCGTCTTGCCCAGGCTCACAGGGCTAATAAGTGTCTAAAGCAAGATTGGAACTTGGTTTTCCTGACTCCAGATCCAGTTCTTTCGCCACTGGACCATCTCACTGTATCAGGACTTAGTCAGGATGTCTACAAGGATTCTCTAGGCTCATAGTCAAAGCCATTTAACATCATAGGAATTGTCACAACTTATATTCCACTCAAAACACCTTGGAGAACCCCAGCACAGCCTCCAAAGTCTTTATGAGACATTACATTAAGTCCTTAGTGGGAGCAATATTCATTGTGTTTACTGAAGTAAATTCTTTTCCTATAGATGTGTGAGTATTACATATGTAAGGAAATATCTATATATGTATAAAGGCATATATATGAGCCATCTAGGTGGCACAGTGGATAGAAAGCTGGACCTGGAGTCAGAATTGACCTGAGTTCAAATCTTCCTTCAGTTTCTTATTAGCTGTGTGTCCCTAAGAAACTGTCTGAGATTTTTTTCCCAATCTGTAAAATGGGGATAATTATAAAAACTAGCATTCATATAGTGCTGTCAGATTGGCAAAAGGCTTTACAAATGCTATTTTATTTTATCCTTCTGATGATCCTTGGAGGTAGGTGCTCATATTATCTATCCATGCCCCAACTAGATGCCTCTAAGATTAGAACTTGCCTCACAGGGTTATCATTTGAATCAAATAAGATAATTATGAAAAAGGCTTTGTAAGCATTAAAATGCTACATAAATTGTGCATGTTATTAATGGATAGATGTGTCTCTGGCCATAACATCCTATATTATTTGGAGTGTTTGGCATCAGTCGTTTCAGTCATGTGCAACTTTATATGGGCCCATTTGGGGATTTGGGTCTTTCTTGGCAAAGATGCTAGAATGTTTTTGCCGTTTGCTTCTTTAGCTCATTTTTACAGATGAGGAAACTGAGGCAAGCATAGTTAAGAATTTGCCCAAGGTATCACACAGCTAAGATGTATCTGAGACCAGATATACATACATACATATATACATACATACATACATACATACATACCTATATATGCCTTTACTTTCTCTCTTAGTAATAACTCTAAGTCAAAAGGGCAAGGACTAGGCAATCAGGGTTAAGTGACTTGCTCAGAGTCACACAACTGGGAAGTGTCTGAGGCCAGATTTGAACTCAGGAAGATAAGTCTTCCTGACTCCAGGCTTGCAGCTCTACCCACTATGCCATCTANTCAGGAAGATAAGTCTTCCTGACTCCAGGCTTGCAGCTCTACCCACTATGCCATCTATCTGACCTTTAGGTTGTATTTGAACTCAGGTCTCCTTGACTCCAGACCCAACACTGTATCCACTGCATCACCTAGCTGCCCTCATACCACCCTTATAATATGCTCAAATATTTTGCACTCATAAGCTAAGTAGAATCAAGTCTAATAATTACTTGAATGGGAGACCCCCTGGGAATACTGGATGCTGTAGGCCAGTGATGGGGAACCTTTTAGAGACCGAGTGCCCAAATTACAGCCCTCACACCACATGAGAGCCCCGTGCCTTACCCCAGACAGGGGAGGGAGTAAGCACTCCCATCAGGCTGGTGGGCAGAAGGACAGGTAATGTGAGAAATGTCCTCAGACATGTGTAGAGAAAGGGAAGGGAGCAGCCCCCCCCCCAGCACATGTGCAATAGGTTTGCCAACACAGGTATAAGCTTAAGAGAGAGTCAGCATCCTTAGTGATTAAAAAGCTGGCCTTGGCATCAAGAAGACCTAAATTCAAGCCTGTATCTGCCCCATACTGGCTGAGTGACTTTAGGTATTCAGTTTAAATCTCAGTGCCCAAAGGTAACTCTCTTGGATTATAAATTGCAGAACAAGTACCAATTTGCACTGGTAGAGGGGAGTTGCTTTGCTGGGATTTCTCTACACAATGAAATTATAGGTGTGAAAAAAATAGAGAGAGACATTGATATGTGTATACATATACACATATAATATGTAAATATGGTATTTTATAGTTATGTATTATTTATTTTATTGATCATATATTATTATATAAGATATAATTTATTGTATGTATGTATACACACTCACATATACATGGGAAGCAAAGTTGATATGTCTTTCTGCTATGCTCAAGATTGGAATCTATTTTCTCAAAATTGGCTAGGCACTGTTCATTTGCATACTGCCTATCTTAAGTGCTATAAATAATGAGAGAAGGAACTATAGTTTCACCAGCGTGGGGAACTCCTAATATGGGAACTCCCTTCACCAACACAACTGGCAACCAATCTACAACTTGGTAGAAAAGTCCTAGAGTTTCACCTGAGGCATATAGAGGGTTAAGTGATTTCCCCAGGATAATACAACTTATAATTAGCATAAGGAAGATTCAAAACCAGGTCTCCCTGACTCCATGCCCTCCATTCTATCTAGTATACCAGATTATCTCTATCATAATAGCATGGCATACATTAAATACAATGCAATTGTAACTATGTGATGGTCATAAGTACGAGGATGTAATAGTAGAGCACTACCAGGGCAGGTCACTGAAAGTGAAGAAGAACCCAGCTTTATTTTACCACCTGAGCATCTGTGAAGAAGGCAGGCTAGGAGAAAAAATGCTATGGACAAAATAAATTAGGTATGTTCTTTTCCAAAACTGGCATTCATATAGACCTCACTTCATAAAAACATGAAAAAAACTAGTCCCACAATTCCCTTGTTGCCTTATGTCTTTGAAAGCTGTACACAGGTGCATTTGTAGTTCATGGGCTCGGCCAAGCAAGAGTGTCACTCAAAGCTTAATGCTGGGCGGCTGAGTACTGTGCTTATCAGCAACTTGTCATTAAAAAGTTTTCCCTGGCATTATCCAAGAGTAGCAGTATATGAGCTCAGGTAATTACTATAGACACACATCTGCTAGCTGCAAAAGCCCCAAGGAATGGGGGAACAAAATGTTTCTAAGGAAGCAAGCAGGTCAAAGAAAAAGGCAGAAAAGGTGATTGTCTAATTAATTGTATGCCAGTGGAAGGTACCAGGCAAGGAAGGTAAGAAAGCAAAGAGTTTGCAAAAAATATGAAGAGCCCAAGGAGCCCAGGAGGAAGGCCCCACCAACTGGTGGATTATCATCTTTCTGATCGCCCATTAAGCATTCGTATCCCCTAAGGCTCTATATTGGACCTTCTTTTTTGCCATCTTTTGACAACTCATCAACTCTCATAGTTACAGTTATGATTCCTTTGCTAAACATTCCCTTTTCTATTCAGTCAGCCTGTTATTTCCTCAATTCAATAAAAATTTATTGAGTACCTAATATATTATTATGGTAAATTCCTTAATGGCAGGGACTTACATCCCCAACCACCAGCACAATGCCTGACCTTAAGAAATGCTTAAAAAATATTTGAATAGAATTAATCATCTCCAAGATACTGTAGTATTTTCATTTCACTGGGCAGCTAAGTGGTAAAGTGGATAGCACAGTGGGCCTGGAGTCAGGAAGACCTGGGTTTTAATTTTACCTCAAATATTTACTAGCTGTGTAACCCTGGACAAGAGAAAAAAGTGCGCTAAAGGATGGTAGTATATGGGATTTTTAAAGGGAAAAAAGTGTATAGAGTTAAAAAAAAAACTTTTCTAACCTATGAAAAACTCTAAATAAAAGAAGTTATGGAAAGACAAATCCCTCCACAGCAGACAAGAACATTTTTTTAAATTACTAATAAGGTCCAAAGATCTCCACTTGTCCAATATGTAATTGTGGGAATATCTTTCACATATGGGCTAGACTCAATAGTAATGAGATCCTTTCCAACTATTAAAGTGTGTCATTTTGGGGGTGTCAGAAGCTCTACTAAAAATAAGGATACACATAACTTCAGGGGTAGAGGAAAAGGAGGCCTTCTTGGCATGGTCAAATCATCATTTTGCTAAGCTCCTTCTTTATAATAATACTAACTAATAATAAGTTATATTAATATATAATAATAAGACTCTGCAAAATAATACTCAGGGATAGGTATTACATAGATTGTTATTCTTATTTTACAGATGAGGAAATCGAGGCTTAGAGAAGCTAAATAATTTGCCCAGGGTCACAGTAAATGTCCCATTCCCTTTACATCTGTCCAAATTTATTCCAAATGTTCAGTTCCTGACTCCAACTGTTATTCTCTTTCCATTATATTACTTTAAAGATCTGTGCTTCTTCTCCATATGTAGGAAGAAAGAAACAGAATCACCATGACTATTTGTTTTATATCCAATGCCTTGATTTGCCCCAGTTTGCAAAGGAAAAACTATTTTCATAGGTGAATTAGCACCCTAGCAAATTTTATAGTATCTTATTAAGAACAAGAGAAAAGTTCCACAAAGGAAGATATTTGGGGACCTCTAAGCTAAAAATCATCTTGGCAAAGTTTTCCTTGGAGGTCCAAAACTTAAATATAGGCCACTTTCATTGTCACTGTTCAGCTGTTTCAGTCATGTCCAACTTTTCATGACTCCATTTGGGATATATTCTTGGCCAAGTTATGTGAGTGGTTTGCTATTTCCTTCTCCAGCTCATTTGTTCAGATGAGGCAAACATGGTTAAGTGACTTGCCAAGGGTCACCCAGCTAATAAGTATATAAGAATAGATTTAAAATCAGAAAGATGAATTTTCTTGACTTTGGTCTGGCACGTTCTCCACTGTGCCTCCTAGCGGCCCCGCACCATCTACTATAGCCCTTAGTCAGAATGAATAAGTTAATTAATCTATAACCAAATGGTCTAAAATTAATAATTTGACAAACTGACCTAGACTCAACAGTCTTATTAAGACAGTGTTATAGGGAAAGTAGAAGAAATTCAAATCAAGTTTTTCTTTGTATATGACAATTACCAGAGATCTATGAAATCCTACTCTGAATCAATTTCTTCTTACGATTATAATTTAAACTTCTGTGTCATTGTCTCTCTTTCATTTTTCTTTCAGGGGAAAAGATGACTCTGAGTATTTCTGTCTTACTTTCTTTGACTGTGTTCCTCTTGGTTATTGTGGAGCTGATCCCCTCCACTTCCAGTGCAGTGCCCTTGATAGGGAAATACATGTTGTTCACCATGGTATTTGTCATTGCATCAATCGTCATCACAGTGATAGTCATCAACACTCACCACCGTTCTCCAAGTACCCATGTAATGCCTGAATGGGTGAGGAAGGTGAGTGGAGTTATTTCCAAAAATCTAGTATTGAGTATCAGAAGGATGCTCATTCATGATGGCTATCTTTAAGTCCAAAATAATGTATCAAAGCTGATAGAATTCTGATACTAAAAGAGCCAAAAATTCTTTCTCAGTTTATCTTTGTAAGAGCCCCTTTTCACTTCTTTCTCAACATAATTAAAACATGTAATATACATCTTAGAGAGAGAGAAAATATGAGTTGAAAATTCCACCTTAATTACAACCTTAAAGAATCTTTCTTATTAGAAATGATTAAATATCCCTTCTCTTCCTACCCACAAGTTGTGAAATTTTTGAAATAACTTTTTACTATCATCTTCTTGGTAGAAACCAATACATTTCTGCTGAAGGGACCACCTGGTCTGGGGTTGAGGCAAGAAGTAGGTGGAATTTCTCTATGAAAAGACAAGGCGAGGTGCGCAGGGATCAGCATGGTGACAAGAAGTCAGGGGCCACCAGAGAATGGTTCTATATAGGAGGCCTCACAATGGAAGACAGTCAAAGATGTTAATTAAGGTTACAGGGAGTTTGGAAGTAGTGAACAGTTTGAACTTGCAAATTTTTGGCAGATTTTATTGACATCTTTTATTTCTACATTGCCTAGATTTCCCCTTATATCTCTTCTACTTCCCATATCATGTAGATTTAACATAAGATGATCTTTTTAAAGCATTTTGCCCACCTTAAAGGCACTATGGAAATGTCAGTTAATATTATTGTTGACATACAATATATTCAAAGATATGGAGGAATCATGGAGTCATGGATAGACTAGTGATGTCAAACTGAAATAGAAATTAGGGTCGTGGAACCATCCCTGTGGGCCATATATTAACATAGAAAATCACATACTATCATTATCAATGTTCTATTGCATTTTTATTATTTGTTAATTTATTTATCATTATTTTTGTTTATATTTTGATCATTTTATTTATATATTTGTTTATATATACATATACAACATTTATTGTCAAATTTTTGATGTACTTGTTATTTATTTATATGGCCCAACTGGACCATAGTTTGGAGTGTTGCCAGCTGCACTGCTGCTGTGGACAATGTGTTCGCCACTTCTGGAATCAGACTTGAAGCCAAGAGAACCTAGATTAAGATCCCTCTCTACCACATCCTAGCTCTGAAATCACTTAACCTCACAGAGCTCTAAGCAACTCTCACAGAACATAAGTGAGCAAAAAGGGGGCTAACCTGCATTGGGAAATAGAATTTCATGACCCAAGAGTTCCCCAAACTGTTCATCACAGATCACATCCTGATCCGTGCATGTTGGACTAGATCTGTGATTTCATTGGAACTGGAAACTTCCAATAAGAAAAAACCCTCAAACTAGTGCTGGGCAGCACCCTCTCTGCAATTTTTATTAGAAACTTGCCAGAACCATTAAGATATAAGGCTCTCAGCACCACCCAACTGGACTGCACCAGAAGAGAAACTTGAATTCAGATCAGGCCAATTCTCTAGCCTTTAAATGCACAAAATCTCTTTAAGTCTGTATACAGGGATAGCTAGGTAGCACCTAGAGTCAGGAGGACCTGGGTTCAAAGCTGGCCTCAGCTATTTCCTAGCTGTGTGACTCTGGGCAAGTCACTTAACCCCATTGCCTAGCCCTTTCCACTCTTCTGTCTTAAAATTGAAACTAAAACAGAAGGTAAGGGTTTTAAAGGGGGGGAGCCTATGTGCATTATATTTCAGTAATAACAACAATTAATAATAATCAATGTTCTTACAATGCCTTATATGTATATATACATATATGTATGTGTGTGTATATATATATATATACAAATAAAATTTCTTTTGATTCTTCTATAATTTTTATTTGGGCTATATGACACCTTTTCCTCAAAGAGATCAAAATTCTCCTGGTGCCAAATCCTGCTACTCATTTTAAAATGAAGCAGGAGAAAGAACAGAGAGAGAAGTGATTAGAATGCACCAAAGAATATGCGAAGACATTGGGGAGAAGGTTAAGGATACCAGGAAACAGCCTCTACAAACCTCAAGCAGAAAGTAAACAAGTAAACAAGCAGGTATTCAGTATTTCAAGGAGAGCGTTGAGGATTTTTAGGATACCTCAGGTCATTGTCACAGGCTGGACTGCATTCCAGGCCATCTATCACTCTTAGACTTTATGATTGTTCAGTTGTTTAATAGTGTCTGACATTGTGATTTCACTTGAAGTTTTCTTGGCAAAGGTACTAGAGTACTTTGGCAGTTCCTCCTCAGTTCATTTTACAGATGAGAAAACTGAGGCAAATAGGATTGAGTGCCTTTTCCTAAGTCATACAGCTAGTGTCTGAAGCCAGATTTGAACTCAGAAAGATGGGTCTGCCTGCCTCCAGACCTGGCACTTTATCCACTGCAATACCTAGCTGCCTCCAAGACTTCATTGCTTCCAACTATTTCCACCCTTAACATTCCATTCATCCCAGAGGACCCCCCCCAAGAAATGGGAGCAGCTTCCCTTATAGACGTGTCCACATTCACATGACATTCCAGTGATATTTCATCTTGTGTGGATTTTGTGAGTAGTGTCTGTAATGCTGATGCTTTTCTTGCATCTTTTGTGGGGCCGTTACTGTACATAGCAACCAACTGGAGGTGGGATTTACTTTGTTTTCCTTGTCTTAGAAACATCCTTAACATACAAGATGGGGAAGATCTAAATCTGGATCTTTTACATGAAGGAATTTTAAAAAGTGCTAAAAAACTAAGCATCCTGGGGTTTTCTGACAGAACCACACCAGAATCCAAATGAATTATGTCTCTTTTTATGGCACATAAAGGGATTTTGTTGGAGTTGGGGTGCCAGAGTATTAAAATACTCTCTAGAATATTCATACAGCACTTTTTCTCAATAAAAAGAAATGGGAGAAACCCAGTGGAAGTCTGAGTTAGCAGGCCTTTCCGCAGAACAGATTCCCTCCAGTGGCAAGCATATTAAATTGCAGAACATCATTGTTAACTGTGACATTCTGTTCATCCCCAGAGTCATTTCAGAGGGGTCATTTCTGATACAATCTTTTAAAGGAGAATATTTTTCCCCTTTTAGGTTTTCATTCACACCATCCCAAATGTCATGTTCTTTTCGACAATGAAACGTCCATCCAGAGAAAAACAGGAGAAGAAGATTTTTACTGAGGATATTGACATTTCTGAGATTTCTGGGAAATCAGGACCCCAAACCATGGCCTTCCATTCTCCTCTCATCAAACATCCTGATGTGAAGAGTGCCATTGAGGGAGTCAAATACATTGCAGAAACCATGAAATCAGAGCAAGAATCTAATAACGTAAGCACTATAGTTTGAGAGTTTAAAAATGATTCATTTATATTTGTGGATGGATAGATTAGGCTTAGTAGACAGTTTGGGTTTCAGGAATATAATAAAAAATTTTCATGACATTTTTACATTTGAGAGCTCAGAAGACATATATTAAAAGTCACACATTTGTAAATAAGGGATAACAATTGTTGTCAACTAATAATTGTTGAGTGCTTTGAAATCTCCAATTAAATAAAAAGAGCTCTGCAAGAAGCATTAAATGACACGAGGTCTGCTAAACCATTGATCATAGGAAGACCAGATCAGTAATTATTTTAAAGATTCTCTATTCTAACACTTTCTTCCTCCATCATAGGCTGCTGAGGAGTGGAAGTTTGTGGCAATGGTCATGGATCACCTTCTCCTCGGTATCTTCATGCTGGTGTGTATTATTGGAACCCTGGCTGTGTTTGCTGGCCGGCTTATTGAGTTAAATCAGCAAGGATGAATATGAAAGCTGAGCTCCTCCAGCAGAGGAGGAAGAAGGAGATAGAAGAGAAGAAATTACCTAACTTCGAACACTCTCATTTACTTAATATTTCATTTATCTTTCCTTAACTCCCATTGTACCCAAACAGGAGAGTGAGAATTTTTCAATAAATGTACCTGGACCTTAAAAAGAAATTACAATTCTAATTGGCATACTAAATCTCTCTGCTGAAGACAGTCATTTAGAGTTTAAAACACACACACACACACACACACACACACACACACACACACACACACACACACACACCCTTAAAGTTGAGAAATGGGGAAGGACTTTGCTTGTGACATTATTCAAAAGCCAGTCTCTAATTGGCTGTCAGGTTCCTCATTTGTATAAATCAAATGTTTCATATAAATGGTCATAGTTCCATTTATATAAAACATTTGATTTACGCAAGTCAGTGCATAGTAGAAGTCTCTGAAGAAAAACTTCCCTGGGAGGATTCAAGAATAATTATGGAAGAAGGAAGTTATCAAAGTCCACAAAGTCAGACTTTCATTTTTTCTCCTTTCCTATCCTCACAGACTTAAAGCTGAACCCAGAAAAATCCTCCCTGGTCCTTCAAAATATCTGGTCTGGGTTTCATTGTACCTATTTTCTTTTCATTTAACCTACAGAAAATAAAGGTTAAAGAGTTTTGCTAAGGAATTAAGAGAAGAAATAGAAACAAACAAAAAGGACAGGAAAACTGGATTTTTGCTCCTGATCTAACCCTATGGCCAAGCCAATAGTCATTCATCAGAACCTTAAGTACTTATGTCCCAAACTGTTGTGGTTCAGTCATTTTCAGTCACATCCAACTCTTCATGACCCAGTTTGTGATTTTATTAGAAAAGGTATTAGAGCGGTCTGCCATTTCCTTCTCCATCTCATTTTACAGATGAGAAATTGAAGCAGAGTTAAGTGATTTGTCCAGGATCACAGAGCTAGTAAGTGTCTCAGGCCAGATTTGAACTCAGGAAGGTGAGTTTTCCTGACTTCAGGCCTGGCACTCTATTCGCTGTGCCCCTTTGAGTGTAGGAGAAGTTCAAAGAGGACTAGTACCTCTGGCGTGAAGGTTTGCTGAGCCATTTTCAGGACCGTTCATCCACCTTTGGTGTATACCTTTTACCCCACTCACCTGTGGCTCCAAGAAGCTGTTGCAGGCCAGCAGCCATGTCCTAGTAAAACCATCTGAGTTAAACCAAGTTGAGAGTTCTCTATAGGTCTCAGACCAGTCTGTATTAGGGAGGATTTCTTTGCCAAACATTTAAAGACCTCCCCTTGTGGAACAAGCAGATGAGAACAATTTATTCCAAAGGTCCTGAAGGCAGCTGAAGCAGGTGCTGTGGAGAGCTTAGAGCTTAGAGCTTGGAGACACTGAGGATGTCAAGGTCATTCACTGCATCCTGGGCCATCGCCAGTTGTCTTGACTTTCGCCACCAGACTTTGATGCCTCTGGAAAAGTGAGGCAAAAGTTGTGCAATTCTGCTTCCTTTAAATTAAATTCAGGTGGGAGTCAAGACATCATCCCAAGATGTCATTGGTCCTCTTCAGAATGAAAGACAAGCAACATGTACCAAGCACTGAGAATACAAATGCAAGCAACAAGAGAGACAGAGTTTGTTCTCAAGGAGCTTATATTCTAATGGGATAAGTAAACATATCAAGGGAAAGGGAAGGATATTATGAGGAATACTTCCCGGGTGGGCATTTCAAGGTTGAAGTTTCTTCTCTTGAAGTTTCTCAGTCTTGGTGGATAAAATCTAGAGCAGTGGTTCCCAAACTTTTTTGGCCTACTGCCCCTTTCCAGAAAAAATATTACTTAGCGCCTCCTGTCACATACTATCACCACCCCCTTACAGTTATTCACCGCCCCCAAATGCACCTGTGGCCATCACCGCCACCACCACCACCCCCCCCCGGATTGCTGCAGCACCCACCAGGGTGTGGTGGCGCCCACTTTGGGAATCACTGGTCTAGAGGGTAATGGAGAAAAGAATAAATATTTAATATACCTTCCTAGTTCCACCTCAGGGAAGTACCTCTAGAATCCCATTTTTCAGTTTTATGATATTTCGGAATTTTATACCTACATAATAAATGCAACTAACACTTAAACAGGAGATAAGAAGAGGGTCATTTTTACCACAGTTTCCAAGAAAAGGCAACAAATGATGGTGATGATGATGACAATAACAACTAATATTTTGGGAGCATTTTATAATTTGTAAGGAACTTTAAGACAGCTAAGTGGCACAGTGGACAGTGTGCCAAGCCTGGAGGTAAAAAGATCTGACTGAGTTTAAATTTGGCCTTGGACACTTTTACTAGCTGTGTGGTTGTGGGAAAGTCATTTAACCCTGTTTGCCTCAGGGTTTCCTCATCAATAAAATGAGCTAAAGAAGGAAATGACAAACCACTTCATTATTTTTGCCAAGAAAACCCCACAAGGGGTCACAAAAAGTCAATCATGACTAAAAAATAACTGAACAACAACAAAGTTTACAAAGCATTTTATATATGGTGTCTCACGAAGTGAGTAGGAGAGGTATTATTCCCCATTTACATGATGAAATGATTTATGTCCACAGTAACAAAGTCAGTGTCAGGGGTGAGATTCAAACCCAAATCCCCCTGATTACAGGTCTAGTATTCTCTCCTACCCCATAATGCCTTCTCTCGGGGAGGGAAGAGGAGGCCAAATGTTGAAGGGCTTTGGAAGTCTATCAGAAGGCTTTGGACAAGATTCAATAGACAATATAGGAAGCTAATGAAGCTGGTGGGGCTAGGGAGTGACAGTGAGAGCAGTGCTTGAAGAAAATTCATCTGGCAGCAAGCATCATGTGGCATAGTTTGGAGGGCAGGAAGACTAGAGGCAGGATACCAGCTACGATGCTGTCACAGTATCCTGGTAACTTTAAATGGCGTCTTGGCATTGTTGCTGCTAAAGGCCTGGCCCTCTGGCATTTCAAGGACTTCACTCACCTTTCAGCACTAATACTGAATTAAGTATAGACATCAAATTTTATTACCACTCCAGGAAAAGCCCAGGCACTAAGCAAAAGCATTTCAATGGAAACATTTAGAGAACCCTCCCATCTAGCCATGGAATTCCATGGAGAAGGAAGGAATTTGTTAAAGACATTGTGTGGCTCATAAATTAAAGAGGGCTGTATATTTTTGCATTAAGCAATTATGTTGTGGACCAAAAAGTTAAACCTGAACTTAACTCTCCAAAACATTTACCACTCCTTCCTCCTTGGACTCCTTTGTATGTATGGGGTTTAATCCTGTCTTTGCCCTTCACTTTCTTTTCTTTTCTTTTTTTTAACCTTTACTTTCTGTCTTAGTATCAATTCTAAAATAGAAGAGCAGTAAAGGCTAGGCAAGCAAGGTTAAGTGACTTGCCCAGGGTCACACAGCTCAGAAGTGTCTGAAGCCAGCTTGGAAACCATGCCCTCCTTATGCACTGCTACCTAGCTGCCATTTACTTTTTGTGTCACCTTAAATAAGTACCTTTACCTCTCAGCCTCAGATTCCACATGAATGAGAATGGGAATATAAATGTAAAATGAAGGGAATAGAGCAAATCTCTGAGGAACCAAAAGTTTCTCAAGTCCCTCCCAACTCTAGATCTATGATTCTGAAGTCCTATGTTGTTCCAAGTACTGTTTTGTTATTCCTAAAAGCAAAGAAAACACTTGGAAGTTTCTCACCCTAGCATGTATACTTTGTAGGTTATTCTCTCCCTCCTTAAATTATCATGAATATACTTAAGGGATCATATGTGGTATCCCAAATCCAGAAAACCTACTCCTTAAGAGCAGGGACATTTTCTATCTTGTCTTTGTATTCCTGTCAACAATACAGAGCCTTACATATGGTAGACAAAAATGCTGGTTAGATTGGACTAGATTAGTTGTTTGGGATTATATTAGGTTAAACTGAGTTAGATTGGATTAGATTGGGTCAAGGTTTGGTACTGAAAAAAAAGTAGCATTAGAAATTTTTAATTTCTTTAATTATTAAAGGAGTTTATCTACTCCTTTGAAACAAGACATGGTATTCTTCACGATATGTTTTTTGGCCTTTGTTTCAAAGAGGACCCAAGACATCATAGGTAATAACTCACAAATGAATTGGATTTAAGTGAGGCAGAGTTACACAAAGTCAACAGCCTCATTCCCTCTTCCAGAGTCATCAAAATCCAATGGCAAGACAAAAGTCAGGATGGCTGGTGATGGTTGGGAATGCCATGGATGACCTTGGCATCTTTGATGTCTGACTGAGCTCTAAGCCTTCTGCAGTTCATGCTTCAGCTGCCTTCATGGCTACTGGAACGAGTTGTTTTCATCTGCCTATTCCACCAGGGGGAAGTCTTCAGAAGCCTGAGGTAGACATTTCCCTGTTTCAGAGAGAGGTTTAACACTTACCAGTTACCCTAAACAAGGAAGGAGCAGTGGATAGAGTGCTGCGCCTGAAATTAGGAATACTCTTCTTCACATGTTTTAGTCTGGTCTCAGACACTTATAAGTTGTGTGACTGGGCAAGTCACAACACTCTTTGCCCTCATTTTTCTCATCTGTAAAATAAGCTGGAGAAGGAAATGGCAAACAGTTCCAGGATCTTTCCCAGGAAAACTCCAAATGAAGTCACATAGGATCAGACTCAATTAAACAACAACAACAAAAACAAATAGCGACAATATCCAAAAAATTCTTCACAATACCAGTTTATAGAATAGAGCTTTAAGAAAATAGTTCGTAAAACTATGATATCACTTGAAATATGGCAAATTTCAGAGTAAACTGCTCGCCTAGATTTCAGGATGACTAAAAATATTTCCCAGGTGGAGAGCTATCAGGGTCATACAAAAGTTATCCCTACACCTTCAGCATCCATTTTCAGTCCCTTTATTGTTCACAGTCATTTTTCAGTTGGGGTTTTCTTGGCAAAAGCACTAGAGGGCATTCATATTTCCTCCTCCAGCTCATTTTACAGATGAGAAAATTGAAGCAGAGTTAAGTGACTGTCCAGATCACACAGACAAGTCTTTGAAGCCAGATTTGAAGTCAGGAAGATGAGTAATCCTACTTCTAGGCTTGGCACTCTGTCCACTGCACCATCTAGCTGCCTCCTGAAATGTTACTCTCTTTCTGTTAGAGAGGTGATAGATTCATATGGGAATTGAGACATATAAGTATGTGTATATATGCTTATATATTGCTTGTGCATATACACACGGACATATATGTATGGATATATGTGTATGTATAGACATAGCCACAGTGTAGGAACTTGCTTTTCTTGACTCTGCACTTTTAATATAAAGTGTTTTCTTTAATAAAAGAAAGAGGGGGCAGCTGAGTGGCTCAGTGGATTGAGAGCCAGGCCTAGAGATGGGAGGTCCTAGGTTCAAATCGGGTCTCAGACACTTCCTATCTGTGTGATCCTGGGCAAGTCACTTAACCTCCATTGCCTAGCCCTTACCACTCTTCTGCCTTGGTCCCAATACAAAGTTTTGATTCTAATACCGAAGGTAAGAATTAAAAAACATTTTTTAAATAAAAGAGATTGAATTAGATGACTTCAAAGGCCCTTCTAGTCATAAATGTATAATCCTATGATCTTGCCCATCTTTCAAGGCCCAGTTGAAATCCCACCCCCCCCCAAAAGCTTTCTCTAACTAATCCTAACTCATATCAGGCTCTTGCCTTCATAACCTCATTGAATAAAAGAATTATAGAGCTGGAAAACAGACTTTAAAAGCTGCTAGTCTAATCTTTATTTGAAACATTTATCTCATGGCATATCCTGTGACTTAATTATAGTCTCTCTTGCAAAGTTCTCTAATTGTTTCATGTTGGTAGCAACACTTAGCATTTAGCACTTTCAGGTTTGTAAAACTCTTTACAAATATCATCTCATTTACTCCTCACAACAACCCTGTGAGGCTGATGCTGTTATTATTCCCCATTTTATAGATGAGGAAACATATAGAGAGCCATAAATAAACAGTATACTCTGTAAATCCTATCAGATCCAGCTATAGCTGATGATTATAACTAATTGATGACTTCTTTCATTATGAAAAGTTTTCCTGTGTAATAAATCATTTTAATTTAAAGAAAAGGGGGAAATATGTGGGAAGCCAATAAGAGAAACAGAGTCTCAAATAGATAAAAATCTGAGACTCCTCTTTTGACCCCTTTTGTGATCCTTGTGATTTCTTGTTGAAAAGTATTTTGGCCTTATTAAAAAGCTTTAAGTTCCTAGCAAACCAACAGTTAAGAGGTTAACAATTTCTCTCCAAAACTAAAGACAGAAATTAAGCAAAAGGCTGCCTGGACTCTGAAATTGTTTCTAGACATATCAAGGTCAATAATGGACAAAATTCAGACAAAATCTCCTCCAGTGGAGGCTATTCATCCCTGAAAAAGTATTCCCAGACTTAGTTTTTGATAATGAGCCAGACAAAATTCAGCCTTGGCCTTGTTCTATTCTGAACTCAAATGAGATTTTTTTGTGTTTTGATATGACATAATTTGTAACTTCTGCACATCTGCAAAGTTTTGCAGGGGGGAGGGGTTCTTTTGTGTGAAGTGAGTCTTGATATAATAAACTCCATGCTGCCAGAGAGAGAGAGAGTTGGAAATATGAGCTAAAAGATCTTCCGTGTCCTTACTTCTTATCAACTAAGCTGTCCTTATCCAATTATCAGAGATGTAAGTAAATCTCTAGAGAAATTGAGGCTGAGAGAATTTGTGATTTGCCCAGCATCACACTCCTAATAAGTGTTGATAGTAGGGCTCAGTCCAAGGCCATCGCTCTATCTACTATGCCACCTTGCTGCTTCTAAGACTTGTCCCCCAGTTAATCTATACGCTATATAAGAATACAGATATCTTTTTCATATTATGACTTTTCCCATCACAGATGGCATAAGAAATTAAATGGTAATTTTTGGGAAGTTTTGTGGAAGCCACAAATGACAAAGTTTGGAAACTCAGAAAAGCACACCTAACATTGACCTTTAACCAAATACTTAATCAAATTTTACAATAAGGTACTGTAAATACCCCATAAAGAAAAAGAAAAAATATCTAGAAGTCTTATCTGGTACAAAGGGAGAGCCAAAAAAATTTACATGGATTTTCCAGATCATGGGGGCACTGTGCCCCTAACCCCTATGATGTGAAAGGGCTATCTGTACAGCCTATCATATACCTATGGTATGCCCCCTTCCCTTACCTCCAATCTCTATAGACCATGTAAATGTATCCAAATGCCTTGAAGAATGCTGGGAATAAAGTAGGTTCTCTATAAAGAAATCTTGACTAGAATGAATGTTAAAAATTATTTTCACATGTAATTGGGAAAAAATAAAATATTAAAATATAAAAGCATCCCTGACTTAAAATTAATTGAATTTTCTCCCTATATATAAAAAATGCTCTCGTTTCTATATCTTCAAAGTTTACTTTGAGTGGGGCACCATACTGTGGCAAAATAAGCAAGACTTTAAAAAAATTAATTAAATAACGAATGATTTCTTACTCCTAATTTAAATGACCACAATTATCCTGTCTTGAAATTCTTCTAGAAATTTCATAGCCAAGGCCAAGAACAAAGGAGTCCGAGTTTAGGGTGTAACGGAACTTATAGTCCTCCATCAGGTGAAAATAAATGAGTTTACGTTAGTTAGCAAGAATAATCATTTAAAATAGGAAATTATCAGATACCTTGCTTCCTCTCTCCTTCCTCCTCCTCTTCTTCCCTCTCCCACTGACCACCACAGCAATGATTAGAGGGGCACCATTTCTTTCTTCAAATATTTAAAGAAATGTGGAGACACTGGATTTGTTCTCCTTGTCTCCAAAAAGCAAAGCCAAAAGTAACTAGACAAATCAACACGGACACAGATTTCCTGCCTCAATATAAGAAAGCTATGTCTAATAATTAGCGAAAATTGTCTAAAGATGGAATTATGAGAAGGTAGAATATGTTTGGGAACAGTTGAGACCTTCTAGTAGAGTCTGGGTAACCATTTGTAGAATTGGAGGGAATTCACCCTAAGGAATTCCGGGAAAAGTAGAGAAAGAGGAGCAACATGGCATAGATAAGCGAGACAGGAGCTCCCTCTTGTGTTAACGATTCATTACTGCAGCTATCCATTTAAATGCCTCATTCCACTACACACACTCTCAAAACTGGAAGACACTCCTTAAATCATCTATACTAACACTAGACAGGAAATCCTGTCCTGACCTCTAGTCATGAGGAAAAATCACCGTCTTTGGTTGTTGTTCAATTGTTTCAGTTGTGTAGGATTCTTCATGGTTCCACATGGGATTCTCTTGGAAAAGATATTAGAGTGGCTTGCCACTTCCTTATCCAGCCCATTTTACATATGAGAAAACTGAGTCAAGGAGGGTTAAGTGACTTGTCCAGGGTCACACAGCCAGTAAGTGTCTGAGGCTAGATTTGAACTCATGAAGATGGGTCTTCCTAATGCTAAGCCAAGTGCTCCAACCATTGGACCACCTAACTGCTGTGCCACTAGATTCCTATAATCATTACAAAATTTTTCCTTCATAAAAAGGGGAAAATTCACCTCTTAGTGACACCCATCACATGTTCTACTAAAGAAGCTCTGTGAACTGAATGCATTTTTTTTCAAACAGATTTGGGTGAGAAAGGAAAATTTTAAATGGTCTTTTAGGGAACATCTGGGTGGCTCAGTGGATTGAGAGCCAGGTCTAGAGAAGGGAGGTCCTAGGTTCAAATCTGGCCTCAGATACTTTCTAGCTGTGTGACCCTGGGCAAGTCACTTAACCCCCCCCCCCACTAGCACTTACTGCTCTTCTGCCTTGGAACCAATACTAGTATTGATTCTAAGATGGAAGGTAGGGAGTTAAAATGGTCTTTTATATGGGCCCACAATTTTATGATTCTTTTTAATGACTAAAGAATGATGACAATAGGGTCAGCTGGGTGGCCCAGCAGATAAGAGTACCAGGCCTCGAGACAGAAGGTCCTGGGTTCAAATGTGGCCTCAGTTACTTCCCAGCTTTGTGACCCTGGGAAAATCATTTAACTGCGATTGCCTAACACTTAGCATTCTTCTACCTTGGAATCAATACTTAGTATTGATTCTAAGACAGAAGGTAGAGGTTTTTTAAAAAAAAATTGGAATGATAATAGTAATAACATTTATAAAGTACCTACTGTGTGCTAAGTGCTTTACATACTTTATTTCATTTGATCATCACAACAGCCCTATGAAGTAGATATGAAAATTATCCCGATTTTGTAGTTAAAGAAACTGAGACAAGCAGAGATTATGACTTGCTCAAAGTCACATAGCTAATTAGTGTCTAAGGCTAGTTTTGAATGCAGGTCTTCCTGACTTCACACCTATCTCTCTAACCACTGCACAACTTTGGCCCATGGAAAAGTGCTTCTAATATAGCCTTTTATTCCGCAGAGCACACAAGCAGAGGTCATATATAGAATCTGTGGTCAGTTTTTCATTGCTGTCAGAATACCCATTGAATCTTCCTTGTCAATTTCCTCGGTGTAATGAGGAACTTTAGACATCCAAGGAGGGCAAGGTTAATTCTAGAATCTTGGGGACTGGGAAAGATCCTTTGATATATCACCTTCCATCCTGTCATGAAAAGAGATTAGATTTCTGAGGTCCTTCCTGCTGGAGACATGGCAGGCACCTTATTGTTGATGACTCTATCAGAACAATTTGTCCCCACTCATTCTGCGTCCTGCCCTGACTGGTGATCTAAATCATTCATAGGATCAGAGCTTGTTAGAGCTGAAAGGGACTTCTCAGAGATCACCCAGTTGAACCTTTCCCCTTGGTTCTTTCATATTACATACAAGAAAACAGTTTAAACTCTACAAGGCTTGATTTCTCTATTCATCAGATGAGAAATTTGAGGGTCAGGACTGAACCGCAGGTCTTGGTTAGGTGGCAAAATGAATATTTTGCATCTGCTTGTTTAGGTTCTACAGTGAATCTTTTCTCTTTTGGCTTTAGGTACTTTGTGGCAGCTCTTTCTAGTTACTGGAAACTATAATGTATCATAGGGTGGTAGGAGGATGGGCCCTCAAGAGCCATCCCGTGAAGTGTACATTGAATTTCTTTGGCAACTTGTGGGGATTACGGTGAGCCTCCAAGCTCGTTCTCAATCATGCTCCATCAGATGCAGTGTCTGATACACAATTTCCCTTTCCTTACAATCTCTCTTTGCTTCCTTTGAGGAAGGAATAACATGTTTCCAAGGTCAATTTCCGCCTACATCAGGGCTTAGCAATAGTGCAATACTAATAGTGTCAGGGTTGAACTCATTTGGAGGCAACAAATGTAACTATCCTACATGGGTGGGGATTGGGGGGACTGTGTAGAAAACACAGAGAAACACCATTTCCCATAAAGCCCAACAAAGGCAATTTTGGAGATATTGAATCATCAACAAATTCAACATTTATTGATTTCCCACTGGGTATAAAGGCATTGTAGGGATGAATAGGATATATTCCTGCCTTCAAAGAGTTTCTAATAGACTAGAGATGATAACAAGTAAACAAATAAATTCTAGGTGGATTTAGGTTTTTCATTTCTTTGGTTTGGTTTGGTTTTGTCCAGACTGATCATTTTATTGGTATGGGAAATTCTAGGTGAGTCAACTGTGTCTACTGAGAACAATCAGCAATTGTCCTCCAATTTATAGACTTAAGAAGTTGCCAGGAGGTACTGGAAATTTAGGGAGCTTACTCAGGATCATGATCATATGACCAGTATGTTGCTGACTCTGAAGCCAGAACTCTATCCATTACACCAACACTGTCTCTAATAATGTTAGATTTCATAGGGGCAGCTAGGTAGGTCAGTGGATAGAGAGCCAAGCCTAAGAAGGTCCTGAGTTCAAATCTAGCCTCAGACTATTCCTAGCTCTGTGACCCTGGGAAAGTCCTTTAACACCCACCCACCCACCTACCCTATTGCCTAGCCCTTATCACTCTTCTGCCTTGGAAAGGTAAGAGTTTAAAAATATTAGATGTCATATCCAATTGCATAGAAGCTATATAAGTATTAAGGTGTGAGAGTTACTAGGAAAAAGAAATCAAGGAAAGTTTCAAAAAGGAGGTGGTATCTAATATAGGTCTTGATGGTTAGAAAAGACAGAGAAGTGAACAACATATATTTTAAGCATAGGAAAGATAGGAACAATTTGAGCAAAACTCACAAGTAGAAAAGTATAGGACAAAGTCTGGGATCCATTTGGGCTGGGATATAAATTATATGAAGGGAAGTAATGTGAGATGAGATTAGAAAGGTAAAGGAGACATTAGCGAAGACCTTGGGAGTACTATCCATTATGCAAAGCCCTTTGCAATCTGGCTCCTTAGTTCTTATCCAGTCTTCTTATAGACCTTCCCCAAATAAATCTCCTTGCTCTTCCTCAAAAAGACACTCCATCTCCTGACTCAGCTTTTTGACTAGTTTCTCCATGACTGGAATTCTCTCCCTCATCTATGTCTATTAGCTTCCTTGATTTTCTTCAAGTCCCATCTAAAATCCTACCTTCTACCAGAAGCCTCTCCACTTCCCTTAGTGCTAGTGCCTTTTCTCTGTTATTATTCCCTAGTTATTCTGCATATAGCCTGTTTATACATAGTGGTTTTCACGGTATCTCCCATTAGATTGTGAGCTCCTGGACATCAAGGACTATCTTTTGCCCGTCTTTGCATCCCCAGTACTTAGCACAATTTCTGGCACATAGTAGGTGCTTAATAAATAATTATTGACTTAGTATGAGCTTGCACTTCACTGTTAGAGACTGCAAGAAACCTATATTATCTACACTTCAAAATACAGCATTGGAATAGGACTTAAGAAGAAAGCTCAAATAGACATGGCCCTTGCCTTTCTACCATGGATTTATCTTCCAGTGATAAGGATCATTTGAAACAGCCTCTTAATCATTAGAGAATAGAATTCTAGAAATTTAAATCTTGCAGGGATCTTAGAGATTATCTACTCTAACCCCATCAGGTTATAGGGAGAAATGAAATGACTTACTCAAAGATATCCAGTTAGAAGAAAAATCATTACTAAAGTATCAAATGTCTCCTGACTCCAAATCAAATCGAGTAATATGTGTCAGAGTGACTCTTATGTGCAAGGCACTCTATTATTCTGGCTAACAGAAAAATAAAGTAATGTAGCAGTAAAGCTCCCTTCTAGTTCTCCATTCTCCCCCACACTGCAATCATTTTTCTTCACTCTTTTTCTTCTATATGGTCAGCTTTCTATGTATATCTGCTTTTCAAATGTGTCTCTTGTAAGCCACAAATTATAAGGTTTTGTTTTCTTATTTAATGTTGCTGGGTTTTTTTATTTTAATATATTGTTTAATCCATATACATTTAAAGTTATGAGTTTGGTTTAGATTTTCCTCCATTTATCTCTAGTATTGATTTTTTAAGTTGTTATTTTCCCTTTTCCATTTTAAACACCGCACGATGTCTTTTTAAATACTTTAATTTAATTTCATTAAGGTGATCCTATTCCTAAATGCTCTTTTTCCCTCATCACCAAGTTTCCACTCTCCCATTTATTACCCTTTTCCTTTTGGAAAAGTTTTTTTAATAAGTGTTTGCTTATTATTAGTTCCTGTTCTTCTCTAATTTTATCTGATTACTTAAGTTTCCCCCTCTATTTTTCCCTCTTCATTCAATAGAATAATCTTAATCTTCCTCTCTTCCCCTTCAACTTGTTCTGTTCAGTAGTTTTTAAATTTCATTTTTTGCACCCATTTCTAGAGATAATTTCTCTCCTTCACTATCTATCCTCCCACATGCCTATCCTAAACCCTCATTATTTTTCTTATGGCTCCTATACCTCTATCTATTCCCTCTCTGTACTCTACATTCCTTATGGAATAAAATTTCTGAGGTACTCATCATAGGCTCTACTGTCTAAGCAGTTTCTGCCACTGCCATATAAAGCTCACTCCCTTTTCTCATTTCCTCATACCAATTTCTACAAATGTCTGTCACCCCATGCCAAGGGAGGATGTCATCCCATGGCAAGACCCACACATGTACGCATTCCCAATTATACAGCCCACCACTGACCTTTGCCCTCCCTCAGTCACCTACCTCTTCCCCATTTGTCTCACCGTCTCTCTAAGTCTCACTTCCCAGAGGCACCCATTGCCCCAAGGAGCTCTGACTCTCCTCTCCTGAAGTAGTCTCTAAGCACCAAATCCATAAAAACAACACCTGGCAGAAGGACTTCATCTCCCTTCTAGACCATCTCTCTTCATCCATAGGAGCAGTCATCAGTAGCATATGTTCTCACCACTAAAACAAGGCCTCTCTCTTTCCTCCACCTTCCTAATCTCAGTTCCCACCTCATGTATTTCCCTTTAGGCAATCTTCTACCTGAGAGACCACAGGAGATGCATTCTTCTTATTGCTGCTATTCTTCTACTTGACCAGGACTTCTTATGTCCTTCTATGGTCTATCTTCTATCTTATTCTTCCTTTCTCCCTTCCCATGTACCCTTCCGTTTTGTAATTTAGTCCCACAAAAAACAGTGATTTATCTGTAAACAGCATTCCATAATGCTGTAGGCCTGCCTTCCTACTATCCTATCCACTTGACTTCCACCTTTGCCCTATCTCCTGCTATCTGTTGATGTTGGTGGTGTTGTCTTTGGCTGCCACATTCATATACTTCTCCTGTGTTTCTGTTATGTGAGGGGTTTGAGACGAAAATTATATCTTCAGATCTGGCTTTCTTTCTAAGAATGTTTCAAATTCTTTATTATTAAACGTCCATATTTTTTCATTTATAGTTAAACTCAGATTTGTAGAATTGGTCACCATGAACTGCATCCTAAACTCAATTACTCTTAAGAGTATATTATTCTGTTCCTTCTTATATTTTCTAGTATATACAGAATGATCTTATGCTATTCAGATTTAGATTTATATCCTTTATATTTGAGACTCTTTCTCCTGGTTGCTTGCAGAATTCATTGTTTCTCAATGGAATTGTTAAGTTTAACCATGGTATGTGTCTTAGAGTTTGCAACATTGGAATTTTTATAGAGGCAATCTATGCATTCTTTAGACTGGCACTTTGTTTTCTGGGATTAGAAGGTCTAGACAATTTTCTTGTATTATTTTTGCACTATGGTATTCAGTTTCTTGGACTGATGTTCTTTTGAAAAACCAATAATCTTTTGTCTTCGTGCTTCTTATTTTTAAGATCAATATATTTTTTTCATATGGACAAAATGTTTTCTTTTACTATTATTGCTTTCTTGCTTCTCTTCTTCAATACTGTCCTTTATTTTTGTGTATTTGCATTTCCAAACATTTACTCTCTCTCTCTCTCTCTCTCTCTCTCTCTCTCTCTCTCTCTCTCTCTCTCTTTTGTGAGACTGACCACTACTGGTTCAAATTTTCCTATTCTGCCAATTATTTTTGGTACATAGGCCATAAATTCTACTCTCATAATTTTCATTTCTCTTTTAAACAACTCAGGAATAGTTCCACGTGGTTCCATGCTCTGCTCAAAATTCATAGGATCCTCTGTCTCATCAAGTGTTCAAATATTTTTCTTCATTTTGCAAATAGATATCTGAACTCATTTACAAGATCTAGAGATCTTATTTCCTCCTGCTGTTATTGTCTTCCCTGTTGATTTATCTCTTTTTTGCTCAAGGTCTTTAAGTTTTCTTCCTCCTAAGATCTTTGGCAATCTCAATCTTTTTACCCTTATTTTCCCCTATTGCTCACTTTATGACTCCATCCTCTCTGACAGTGGGGGTTTTTTAGAGACTTGATCCCAAGATATGTCAGCATCTGTCCATGCTGGATAATTTGTAATTCATTAGCCAAGATCTCTCTCTGTATCAACTGACATTTTGAGAACAGAATTGGCCTCAGCTGAATGCTGGGTTCTTTCTTACAGGCTTAGTAGAATTGCCATATAGCCCCTCATATATGGAGTTCTTTGTCATTCTCTCAGGTCTCTGGCCCAGAGTCCTGGACAAATATCATGGCCCTTGGAAGAAGTGGAGAGATGGGGGAGAGAAAGGAGGTTTGGCCTTAATTACATGTTAAGTTCTATTCCCTCTGTTCTTCCACTCTCCTGAAAAACTCTGCTGCAGCACAGAATTCTGTGATAAGACTGGCTTCCACGGCCTCAGCAAATTTCTGCAGTGAGGCACTTGGATATCCAGATGCTGGAAAGGTGAGAGGGGAGAGAGTGTATGGGACTAAATTTTGTTGCAGGCCCATGGGTCAGATCAGCTAGTGCAAGATTATTTCTGGGAAGGTGGCAGGCAATATGGGAGAGGATACTGAGGGAAGGGAGAGAGAGGAAATAATAAGCATTTATGTGATACCTACTATGTGCCAGGCACTGTACTAAATGCTTTTTACAAATATTATCTCATTTGATTCTTACAACAAGTCTAGAAGGTAGGTGCTATTATTATCCTCATTAAATACGGAGGCAAAAAAGTGACTTTCCCCGATTCACAAAGCTAGTAACTGAGTTTTAAACTCAGATCTTCCTGACTCCAGACCTATCCAACTGTGCCACCAGCTGCCTCTGCAGTGCTGAGTTAGGGGACCTTAATCTTTGGTCTTTGATGTCCTGGATCATAGAAACAGCTGAAATTGCTTTATTTCTGGTGTATAATTTCTGTTTTGGAAAGGTTCAAGAGATCAGGCATATCAGAAAGACTACTCATCCTCAATTTTATTGGTCGTGCAACCTAGAACTCTGCTAATAGTTCTTTTTCAAAGTATTGTTATATAGCTAACTTTCAGTTATCAATGACTGAATTAACAAGCTAACCTCAAGACATATAGCAGTGATGGAGAACCTATGACCCAGGTGCCAAAGATGGCACTCAGCACCCTCCCTCCACCCCTATTCCCTAGAGATTGTTACTAGAAAGGCAAAGGGACTTGGGTGGAACTGATTCCCTCCCCCTCCCCCTCTCCACCAAATCTGACATTTTTTCACATGCCCCATCCTTCTGTCCAGCAACCCAATGAAAACACTTCCTCCCTCACCTGTGTGTGGTAAGGGGGGGAGGGGCATACCCAGCATGTGGAGGGGAGGCACAACACTCAGTCTGGGGTGGGGTTGGGGGAGGGGCCTGGCACTCCATCTCTAAAAGGTTTGCCATCAGCAAAGTGATAAATGTTGGAGGAGATGTGGCAAAATCGGGACACTAATACACTGCCGGTGAGGTTGTGAATTGGTCCAACCATTCTGGAGGGCAATTTGGAACTATGCCTGAAGGGCTTTAAAAGAATGTCTACCCTTTGATCCAGCTATACTACTGCTGGGTTTGTACCCCAAAGAGATAATAAGGAAAAATATGTGTACAAAAATATTTATAGCCCTGCTTTTTATAATGGCAAAAAAATTGGAAAATGAGGGGATGTTCATCGATTGAGGAATGAGTGAACAAATCGTGGTATATGATGGTGATGGAATATTATTATGTTAAAGGAATGATGAACTGGAATGACCTCCAGGAATTAATGCAGAGCGAAAAGAGCAGAACCCAGAGAACATTGTACACAGAGACTGATATACTGTGGCACAATCGAATGTGATAGACATTTCTATTAGCAGCAATGCAATGATCCAGGATAATCCAGAGGAACTTATAAGAAATAATGCTATCCACATCCAGAGAAAGAACTGTGGGAGCAGAAATGCAGAAGAAAAATATATGATTGATCACATGGTTCAATGGGGATATGATTAGGGTTTTGATGTTAAAAGTTCACTCTACTGCAAATACAAATAACATGGAAATAAGTTTTGAACAATAATACATGTAAAACCCAATGGAACTCCTTGTCAGCTTTGGGAGGGGGGAGGAGAAAACAGGGGGTAATCATGAATCATGTAACCATGGAAAATATTCTAAATAAAATAATAATAATAAATAAAAGGTTTGCCATCACTGACCTATAGCCATTGAACAAGTTGTGGCATATAATTGTAATGGAATACTATTGTGCCATAAGATATGATGAACAGGATGATTTCAGAATAACCTAGAAAGACTTACATTAACTTATGTAAAGTGAAGTGAGCAGAATCAGGAGAACATTGTACATAGTAACATCAATATTGTGCAATGATCAACTATGAATAACTTAACTATAATCAACAATGCAAGGATCCCTGACAACCCCAAGAAAGACACAATGAAAAAAGGCTTTCTATCACCACAGAAGGAACTGATGGAATCTGAAGGTATATCAAAAGTATTCCATTTTTTACTTTATTTCCTTCATGAGTTTTTTTCTTTAATGTGTGATATGTCTTCTTCCAAAATATGATGAATATGGAAATATGAATTGCATGATAGCAATATATAATTTATGTCATATTTCTTACCACCTCGGGGAGGGAATCGGGGAGAGAAAGAGGGAGAGAATTGGATCACAAAATGTCAGAAAATAAATGTTAAAAATTGTTTCTGTATGCAATTGTTGGGGGGAAACTCACAATTTTTAAAAAGGAAATTTTTTTTAATGGCCTATGGCTGGCAGCTGGGTCATGAAGTGGAATGAGAGCCAGTCCCAGAGATGGGATGTCCTGGGTTCAAATGTGACCTCAGATATTTCTTAGCTATTTGACCCTGGGCAAGTCACTTAACCCCCATTGTCTAGCCCTTACCACTTTTCTGCCTTAGAACCAATACACAGTATTGATTCTAAGATGGAGGTAAAGGTTTTAAAAAATAAAATAAAATAAAATAAATGACCTATGGCTACCTCTTCCTCCATTGTCTTTAGCACAGAAACACCACTTTTTCTGCTAAATAGCCAATAATACTAGAATTCCTTCTTCAGGCAGCATGTCTCACTGCTTCTTTTTTAAATATTTACCTTCTATCTTAAAATAGACACTAAGTATTGGTTCCAAGGCAGAAGAGAGGTAAGGGCTAGGCATTGGAGGTTAAGCACATTTTCCAGGGTCAAACCACTAAGAAGTGAGAAGTATCTGAGGTCAGAACCCAGGAGTTCCTATCTATAGGGCTGGTTTTCTATCCATTGAGCCACCTAGCTGCCCTGTCTTACTTCTTACCTCTCTTCCTAGTAAATATGATATCTAGTTACTCGTCCTGTTATTAATTGCTTATTTTAATGTGCACTTTAAGAAATTGTGGTATTGGGAAAAGAGCACTGACCTGAGGATTAGGAAGACCTGGGTTTGAATCTCACCTCAGATGCCAGCTGCATGACTGTGGGCAAGTCACTTAACCTATATGAATCTCAGTTTCCTCATCTGTAAAATGAGCCAGTTGGACTTGATGACCTCTAAAGTACCTTTGCTTTATGGATCAATAGCCCCATGAATCCCGCATCTTATAAATGCTAATTATATGAACCTGGTCAATTCAATTTATTTTCAATTATTTCAACTTCATTTAAATTATTTCAATGATTTCATTTCTCCAAACATCTGTTTCCTCATCTCTAAAATAGAAAGAGTAACACCTATATCATCTACCTCATAGGGTTGCTATGAGGCTCAAAGGAGAGTGTGGACAAAAGGTATTTTGTAAATGTTAAGGTATTATATAGATGTTATTTATTACTGCCTAAAGCTCAGCTTTCTTTATCCTATGTATCATTCTTCTATTTCTTCTTATTTCACTGCATCGATTCCTACAAATTTCCTCAAGTTTCTTGGAATTTCTAATATTCCTTTCTCACCAACAAGTTATATTCCATTACGTTTATATTCCACAGTTCAGGCATTCCCCAAGCAAACGATACCTGTCTAGCTTCCAGTTCTTTGCAGCTACCAAAAGCATCTCATTTATTTGTCTAGGTATTGTTGCCTTTGTTTTGTAAGTAGGGAAAACTGAAAAAGAGGAATTAGATGACTTTCCAGAAGCCATAAAACAAGCCAGTGACAGAAACGGGACTAGAATTTGGACCTCCTAACTGAACATCCAGCATGATTTCCAATTCAACCCCCTTAACTCAGGGTAGGCAATCCATGTAAGAGATTTATTCCACAGCACATATTACTAGGCAGTTCTGATGATGTCCTTTACCAATCCATCATTCTACCCCAGGGATTTGAAAAGCTAACTTTTTTTGCCTGGCTCCCTTTTCAAAGTCCATTATGCTTGGTGTAGTCCCTAGGGGAGATTCTGAGTCTGCAAGTGTCTGGGAGATACAGTCAGAATCCCCCATTGATGATGGTATTCACTATTGTAGGAGGTTTAGCTAGTCTTCACAATGAAAGATGATATTTTCTAATTTAATCAACAAGGTTGGCACCAGTTATATCGAACATACTTCAATTGATTTGAACTTGGCAGGGGCTACAGAGAGAAATTTATGTGTGCAATGGATTGGAGGGAGGAGGCGGAAGATGATGAGGTGTGGTCTGAACAGCTTACAGACTATGCCTTTAAGATAGCTCCAGAGATCATAAATCATATGATTATCCAATTCTGACAAGTGAAAAAGTAGTTTTCTGGCCTATGGGAATAGGTTGCTCCCTTAACCTCCATTAAGAAATATTTTTAAGCAAAGTGGCTCATATATGGGACCAGTATCATTTCGGGAGATCCACTTCTCTTCCCCTCTGACTGCTCCCCACCCCCATCAGCTATTTATTAAATCCTAAACATCACAATTAGAAATTCTCTCTTTTGGAGAAAGACTTAGATGATATCCAAATTTCCATGCAACTCTTAGGTTTAATGACTTGGTTTCTCTTAGGACAAAACCCCCTGTAAAATAATATACCTAACCTCAGATTTTCAGCTCACCACTCTAACTCTGTTCATGCCATTATTTACCTTAGATACTAATAACCTGCTAAAATCATTGGTTTCTAAGCCCCTTCCCTTCACCACCGTCAGCTACCAAGAAACAAGATGTTTCTTCCCCTCAAGTTTTTGGTTCAGCTAATATGGCAGGCCCAATGGGAAGTTCTCTATGCAAACTGAAGTAAACAGAACCAGGAATAAAGTATAAATAATGACTAAAATATAAACAAAAAGGAGGGAAAAAACCTAACCCAAACAACACGTAATTTTAATGACCAAGCTTTTCTCAAGAGAAGAGATAAGAAATTATACCTTTTCCCCTCCTTCACTGAGATAGAAGGTGTGGGGAAAGAAGGAGAAGAAAGAAACAAACATTTATTAAGCACCTACTTGGCTCCAAAAGCAACCAGGTGGGCCACTAGACAAAGTGCTGAACCTGGAATCAGGAAGACTCATCTCCCTGAGTTCAAATCTGGCCTCAGCCACTTACTACATTACCCCTGTTTACTTCAGTTTCCTCATTCATCAAATGACCTAGAAAAGGAAATGGCAAACCACTCTACTGTCTTTATCAGGAAAACCCCAAATGGGATTGTGAAGAATCTGACACAATTAAAAAAACTCAACTAAATAACATCTTGGTTCCAAGCATTGTGCTAAGTGCCTAAATATATTACCTCATTTGATCCACCCAATAACCCTGAAAGGTAGAAGCTACTATTATCTCCATTTCACAATTGAGGAAACTGAAGCAAACAGAAATTAAAAGACAAGGTCACACAGCTAATAAGTGTCTGAGGCTAGATTTGAACTGAGGTCTTCCTAACTCTAGGTCCAATGCTTTATCCACTTCACCACCTAGCTATAGAATATATGTGTGTGTATGTGTATATATTGTATAAATATATGATATATTATATGTAATAATATAAAGAAAAATTTTGTTTTGCATGATAATGCATATATAACTAAGATAAAAAAATTTACCATCTCTGGGAATGAAGAAGAAAGGGAGGGAGGAAGACAATTTGGATCTTATAACTTCAGAAAACTTATGTGGGAAATTGCTATTACATGTAATTGATAAAATAAAATATCTTTACAAAAAAGGAACATTGCATGTATGATCAAATTAAGTTCCTATGTTGGTTGATTTAATTAACCTAATTTTTTTCTTATTTTTTTCCTTTGTTCTTTGTTACAAAGGATGACTTTCTAGTTAGAGGAGAAGGAAGAGATATATTCAGAAATGAAAGTTACAAGGACAGCAAGGTGGGTCAGTGGTTTGAGAGCCAGGCCTAGAGATGGGAGCTCCTGGGTTCAAATCTGGCCTCCGACATTTCCAGATTATGTAATCATGGGCAAGCCACTTAACTCCAATTGCTAAACCATTACTGCTCTTTTGCCTTGGAACCCATACTTGGTATTGATTTTAAGACAATGCAAGGGTTTAAATAAAAAAAAATGAAAGTTATATAAAAAACAAAAAGTATTAACCTGTAGAAATTATGCCTGCCTCTCTTGCTTAGATGCTACTTGACCAAGTTATGAATATTTTAGTGCATGTCAGCTTTCTACACAAATCCATTCATTCCTTAATCATTATTGCTCTCTTGGCTCTCCCCAGTTAATATTCCCTTGTTTTTATGCTGACACCACATGCTCCTAACACAGTGTCTAGGCAACCTGGTTATTATTACTACACTGCAACTTCTGACCCTGTGAGTTATTTAAACTTAAATTTTTTCCATCTGTATTTATTTATATTTTCCATGAAAGAATTAAGGGTAAAATTCAATTCTGCCCCTGATTTGTATCAATCAATCAATAAGCATTGATTAAGTTCCTATTATATATATATCAGGTACTAATTGCTAGGGATACAAATACAAAAGATGGAGCTTACATTCTAATGGGAGTGAATAGATTAATAAATAGAAAGTATACAAAATAAATGTGGAGTGATTTGGGTTTGTGTGGACACTCTTGAATAAAATGACACTTGATCAGATCCTTGAAAGGAGAATATAGGGGACAGAGGAAGGAAAGGAATACCCTGTATGAGTAAGAATAAGACCAGTTTGGTTGGATAGTAAAGTATAGCTGGATTGTACAATGGATAGAGCACTGAACTTGAAGTCAAAAGAATCTGAATTCAAACACGGACTCGGATATTTACCACCTATGTGATGCTTATTCCTATTTGCCTCAGTTCCTCATCTGTAAAATGTGGACACTCTGGAGAAGAAAATGGATGTCCATAGGATCATGAAGAGCTGGACATGACAAAAATGACCCATCAACAACAAAAAGACTTGAGGTGAAGACTGCACATTCTGGAGAGAGCCAAGATATTAAGTCCTACAAATGCATTAAAATGGGTGTGGGAAAAATAGAATTATTTCATCTATAAGCATGCTGAGTTTGAGATGCCAGAGTTAGAGATGTCCAATAATTCAGATTTAGGAGTCACCTGCTTTAAGATGATAGTTGAAGCCATAAGGGCTGTCAAGATCATTAAAAGGGAGAATATAAAAAGAAAGTCTATAGCAGAGCCTTGAGGTAGGTGGAACATAAATGATGAATCTGTTAAGCAATTAAGAAGAGATGGTCAGAGAGGTAGAGAGAGAACCAATATAGAGAGGCATATATACATATACATATATATATAGAGAGAGAGAGAGACAGACAGAGACACAGAGAGACTAAAAGACACAGAGACACAGAGAGAAACAGAGAAAAGAGACTGGGAGAGACAGAGAGAAAAAAGGACAGAAAGGCAGAGAGAACCAATATAGAAAGATAGAGAACTTGTATATATAGAGAGACAGAGAGAACCAAATAGAGAGAGAATCAGTAAAGAGAGGTAGAGAACCAACATAGAGAAGTAAAGAGTGAACCTGTGTGTGAATGTGTGTGTGTCTGCATGTATATAGAGACACAGAGACAGAAGAAGAAAGAGACAGAACCAGAATAGAGAGGGAGAGAAAAAACTAATAAGGGGACAAGAGAAGATCTAGAAGGAAGGATTGTTCAACAGTCTAAGAATACAGAGGCTTCAAAAAAGGTGAAGCCTGCAAAAAGTCCACTGAATTCAAAGCTAAAGACATCATCAATTACCTTGCCAAGAGCAATTTCAGCAGTGGTGACAGAAGCCAGATTGCAAAAGGTTGAGAAGTGAGTCAGAGGTGAAAAAGAGGAGGCAAGGAATACAGTTTTTTTTTCAGGAATTCAGCTGGAAAGGAGAGGAAAGATTTAAGAACATAGCTTCAGGGAATGAACAGCAGTATCAGTATCCTGTGAAGGTGAGGGTTCTGATAAAAGATTTGTGTGTCTGTCTCTCCTCTGGACTTCATCTTATCTCTCTATCCTTGTTCTTCTCTTAGGCTGATGGAGACCCAACTTAGGCTAATAAGGCCCAATTGTAGAGTAGAATGGAAGGAAATGAGCATTTATTTAAGTACCTACTATGTGTTCCTACTAAGTGCTTTTACAAATACTTTATTTGAAATGGGCATTTGTTTCAGTCATGTCAGACTCTTCCAGGCCCTATTTGGGGTTTTCTTGGCAAAAATACTGTAGTGGTTTGCCTTTTCTTCTCAAGTTCATTTTGCAGTTGAGAAAACTAAGACAAATAGGAGTAAGTGATTTACCCAGAGTCACACAACTAGTAAGCGTTTACATATTTGAACTTGGGTCTTCCTGACTCCAGAGTCATCACTATCCACTGTGCCACCTAGCTGCCCTGGGCAGAAGATGCTATTATTGGCCCCATTTTACAACTGAGGAAACTGAAGCAGACAGAGGCAAAATGCCTTGCCTAAGCTAGTAAATGTCTGAAGCTAAATTTGAATTCAGATCTTCCTAACTCATTCATACCTTAAGCCCTATCTACTCCAGAGCAGTTAGGTGGCTATTTTCTTTCAGTAGAAAGACAAGAAGAAGAAAAAAACTAAAAAAGAGACCTAAATAAATGAAAACTTAGATGTTTGATGTCTGAAAAGTATATTATAATAAATTAAACAAATAATTTATCCTTATTCTTCTGAAATGGGGTCAACCCACTGAATGTCTATCAATCCAGTGAATACATAATCTTTTTTTTTAATTTAACTAGTTAAATTTAAACCAAAAAAAATTTTTTTTTAATTTTTACTAGTTTTGAAGTAGTTTTAAAACCAGGAGAACCCAGAATCAAGTCCCATCATGGATATACACCTAGTTAAGCCATTTGACTCTTTCTCTAATGGAGTTTTTTCCCTAAAAAGTTTTTTCTATCAATAAAATCACAGAACCAATCCCTATCTCTAGGTTGACACGAGCCAATTTTTCTATCCACTATTTGGTATTTTATCCTTTGCATGCCTAGTTGAAGAAGGTATCTGTTCATATATATTCTGTCAACGTGGATTTTGGGATGACTCAGTTTACCCTTAATTTTGAGAAATCCCAGTGCTAAGTACCTCTGTTTTGGTTTGAATGTTAAGCACCTTTTTGTTTTGGAGACTTTTCTATTGGATGAAAGTTTTTCATGAAGCCCAGTTTCTTAGTTTGACCTTTGCCTTTGATTTATTACAGCTGATGCTTCTTAATATTCTAGTTGCTGGCTGCAAAGAGGTTTACAAACCTGTTTGTGATACCTAATTATCCAGAGGATATAAGGACTCCCAATTTCCTTTCCTCATCGGCGGAGTTGGCACTAAAAGCTGTGTCTTCTCCTAGGGGAGAAGGCACCTAATATGATGTTTTCTCCCAGGGGAGTCTCGGCAAGGGAGAAAACATCTAGTGTGTTTTCTCCCAGGGTGGTTGGCATCTAGTATGGTGTCTTCTCTCAAGGGTTCCCAGAATCTCAAGGCCTTTGGTTTTGTATGGTGTTTGACATTTGACTCTGTGTAATAACCAAATCCTTGAACCCTATTCCTGATTAAAGAGTGGATTTTATTGATTACTTAGTAATTCTGTATTATTTCCAAGTTAACAATGCCAAAGTTTTCCCTGGGGATTAGATTACATGTATAGTAATTAATAGAATTTCACTGATTTTCCTTGTATTCTGCCTTTTTTTACATTCTGTTCTCTAGAAGCTTTTCAAACTAGTTTGTTGATTCTGTAAAATCATTACTAATATTCTCGCAGTCCTGCAGAGAATACTTTCCAGACGAAACTTATTTTAATATAGTCTTCATATAAAGTCTTCTAAAATCCTCTGGCCCTCCAGAAGTATATTCAGGCCACAATATTTGCATCAGCCCAAGCCACAGTTATTAGCATTGTCTGCTGCCCTTCCCCCCCACATCCAAATCATTTTTGCCTCCACTCCCATCCTATTACTAAGCTAAGAGAACACCTGTAGCAGTAAAAGCTCTTAGGATTTCCCACAGAGGTTTCCAGTAAAGCTAAACCAAAAAGACAAGGAAATGAGAGACAGATTATCAATTTGTTTTAGAGTGGGAGCCCACAGCCTGAAATCCATTAGGCTCACTCCAAAGCCTTGGGAGGAGCACTTTTATTGTTCTTCAATAAGTATTCTCCAAAAGTTGTTCAGTCCTGTCGAGTCTTTTTCACTCTGTTTGGAGTTTTCTTGGCAAATATCCTGGAGTGGTTTGCCATTTCCTTCTTCAGCTCAGTTTACAGATGAGGAAACTAAGGCAAACAGGTTAAGTGACTTGCCCAGGATTATACAGATAATAAATATCTGGGGCTGGCTTTGAATTTAGGAAAGTGAGTCTCCTGATTCCAGGTCCAGCACTCTATCGGCTGAGCTACCCCACTGCCCTGTTCTTCGATAGTAATGTTTTCTTTTTTTACTAGTTGGCTTGCTTCTTTAGTGTGCTTCAATGTCATTTATTACCTTTAAGTAATTAACAAAATTAAATTTACATCTACAACAAATGAAAGTTATCATTTACCTAGACTTTAAGGTTTATGAAATGCTTGGCACTTATTATATCACTGGAGTCTCATAACAACCCTGTGAAATAGATGCTAAGGGAAAAACTGAGAAAGACCTAGGCTAAATGGCTTTGCCTATTATACTGGTAATAAGGGTCTAAGATCTGAGCCTACTTCTTTTTTTTAAATCCTTACCTTCTGTCTTAGAACTAGAGCAGGTAGAGGCTGGCAATGGGGATTAATTTTCCAGGTCACACAGGAAGTGTGTGAGGTCAAATTTGAACCCAGTACCTCCCAGCTGTAGGCCTGCTCTCAATCCACTGAGCCACCTAGCTGCCCTCTGACCTGCTTCTTAAGTGCAGTCCTCTATCCACTGCCACCTACCTGACCCAAAACGTTGCCATAACTGGAAAATTGAGCCTCCTGCTCTAGTGACTGAGCTAACCAGAGGGATAAATTTAAAATTAAACTTTAAAAAACCCCTTCAGCATCCAGAGATAGCATAATTAACAGAAAGAAAATCAAAGGATCTGAGTTCAAATCATCGCTATCATACTACCTATAGGCACTACATGAGAAGGTTGGACGAGATGGTCACTGAACACCCTGACAATTCTAGGTGTTTGTTGTTGAGTTGTTTCTGTTGTGTCCAACTCTTTGGGACCCCATTTGAAGTTTTCTTTGCAAAGGTACTGGAATGGTTTGCCTCCTCCTCCTCCAGCTCATTTTATAGATGAGGAAACTGAGGCTAACAAGGTTAAGTGCCTTGTCCAGGATGACACAGCTCTTAAGTGTCTGGGATCAGATTTGAACTTGGGAACATGAGTCTTCCTGACTCCAGATCTGGCACTCTATCCACTGTGCCACCTAGCAGCCTATTCTAGATGTATCCTACATATATTTATGACTCCATGTTAGTCCATTGTCTTTGTCCACTGAACTGTATTTGTGTGTGTGTATATATACATGTGTGTGTATATATATATTATTTTTCATAGATAGCTAGATAGTACAAATCAAAAAGACCTGAGTTCAAGTCCAGTCTCAGACATTTAGTAACCATGTGACTCTGGGCAAGTTACTTAACCTCTGTTTGCTTTGTTTTTCTCAACTGTAAAATGGAGAGGATAATAGGATCTATCTACCTCCCATGGTTTTTGTGAGAATCAAATGAAATAATATTTGGAAAACCCTTAGCACAGTACCTAGGGTATTCTATAATTGTATATAATTGTTATTCTGTAGTCACTATGAAGGCTAACAGTAATCTTTGTTCACTTCATATCATCTCTAATCATATGGAAAGTCTCCATTTTTCTTTCTGTTTTGAATATTGATTCTTCTGAATCACACTAATGTAATAATCCTAATGTTTAAGAACTTCACTTTGACACAATCCTTCCAAACACAGGAAAGCTCCTGTCTCAATGGAATGAATAAGCTTGTTTACAATGACTCAAATCCCTACCCACTGGGGATGGAGAGGCACTTTGTCCTTAAAACAGTCATCAAACTTTACAACTAAATAGGACAGGTCAAGAGTAAATATCTCCAAAGTAAATTCAGATTTTTCCCCCCTTCACCACATTTTTTAAAAATAAAAGACTAAGAAATTTCAGGTGAGTTCCCTCCGATGCTTACTGAAAGATCTTCTTGCCCACTGCAGGTTTAAATACTAGTCAGCTTATTCATGACCCAAATGCAAGATCTGGCATTCCTACAAACTCCAAGGATTAGCGATCTTCTTTAGAGGATTTGGGACCTTAAACCAAAGATTGAATTAAACTCATTCTGAAAGAGAGGCTTCCCCTCCCTCCTCTACTTCACATAAATTCCAAACCAGCTCCCCAGCTTTTTTTTATCCTATTTTAAATTTAACAACATTTTGCACTACTGGAGAGACCCCTCAGGCTTTGAGATTTGGCCTCCAAACAAAAGAGCTACAAGTGAATAACAAGGGCTTGGGTTAGACAAAGAAAATAAAACAATTCCTGGAGAAATTGTCACTGAAGTGGCAAGAATTAACTATCACAGAGGCCAAGCCAAAATGGAGCAAGATGGAAAGAAAGTGCAGCAAGTTCCCCTTCCTCACACCCAGTTTTTGCAAACAGACCAAGAAAATGTACCAAACTAGATCCTAGGAAAAATCATCCTGAGTCATTTTTCCAGCCCAAGTAGGCATAGGGAGACTGTCAGCTTTGTCTCTCGTTATTCGATTGTAGATCTCAGATCCAGAGCAGATTAAGCAGATCAGTACTGAGGCATTCTGTTCCATGCTAAGGAGCCCTTGTGGGCCCTACTCTGCTTACCTGCTTAAAAAAAGAAGGAAGTTTAGAAGTAAGCAGCAGATTTGTGACTCACTTTAGGACAGCACTGGTGAACCTTTTAGAGATTGTGTGCCCAAGCTGCATCTTCAAGCCACCTATGAGCCCCCTTCATTACCCCAGACAGTGGAGGGTGGAAGTGCTCTCATTGGTCTGCTGAACAGAGGGGTGGAACATGCAAAAAATGTCCTCAGGTATGGTGGACAAGGAGAACAGAGCAGTCACCTCTGGCTCACAAGGGCACATAGGCCACATCTTAACCAACAGGCCTCTAGGAAGAGAGCAAGGTCTCAGGTTTAGCCCAATCTGAAGCTTTGGGAGGAATAATCAGGGTGGGAATCCCAGATCAAAGGAATATTCTGTCAGTGTTCCCTCACTCTGAACTAAGACATATGCCCAAAGGGCTACTATTGCTCAGACCATTGGGACCGTGATCAGACTGCATACCCAGGACAAGAACATTTTGAGAGTACTGTTGGTTTGCAGGTCCCTGGCCCTAACTACCCCTGAGGGCCTGAAATAAAACAATAATACTCAATCCTCCAAGAAGGCAGCAATAACAGGACCAACCCAGACCTTCCCTTCAACAGTGCACAAAGCCTGGCCATCAAGTCCAAAGTCAAGAAGTAGCCTGGAAAAACAAACATAAAGGAATTCCACCATGAAAAGATATTATACTTGTAAGCATACATAATATATTTATTATATTTTACATATATATTATTTTACACTATTGTAATATATGCATACATATATATACACACACATATATATATATATAGTATTTGCTTCCCTAGACTCCTTCAAGTCTCAACTAAAATTCTACCTTTTGCAAGAAGCCTTTCCTATGCCCCTTTAATGTGAATGCCTTCTTCCCGAGATCATCTTCAATTTAGTCAGTAATATTACATCTTGTGTTTACAGAGCTTTTACATGTTGTCTCCCCCATTAGATTGTGAGCTCCTTGAGTATAAGGGCTGTTTTTGCTTTTCTTTATATGCTCCAAACTCCTCTCTCTCCCTCCGCCTCTCACTTCCCCCCTTCTCTTTCTCTCTCTCTGAATTCTTCTCATTCATCTCAAACTCCTGTGGGTTCAATGGTCCTTTACAGTTTAATACTAAATAATGTATAATCTCTTTCCTGAACTCTAGTCCTTCATTATCAACTGCCATTTAGATATGCCACATGTATCTCAAACTTTTATTTCCAAAACAGAATTCATTCTAACTTCCCCAAATGCCACTCTTTTAAATGTTGTTATTTCTGTTGAGGACACTACCATCTTTCTAATCACCTAAGTATGTCTAGTCACATCCTTGGATTCAACCTTAATTTTTCTATCTCCTTCATCCCTCATAACATCAGTTGCCAAGGCAATCATTCAATAAACATTTATTAAGAACCCATCAAATGCTAAGAATTCAGTGAGGAGCTGGAGATACAAGGAAAGGCAAAAGAAAGTACATACCCATGAGGTGATCCAATGAGTGGGGTAGACAACATGAAAACAACTATGTATAAGCAATCTATATATAGATAAATTGGAAATAATCAAGAGGGAAAGCACTAGAAATGAGGGTTATTAGGAAAAGCTCCCTGGTGTTTCCTCTACAACATGCCTTAAAGCGTTTATTCCCTTTTTGTCACTCACAGAGCTTCTCCTCTAATTTAGGCCTTTCTTGCCAAATTAGGTATCTACTTTCAAAGTAAGAAAATTTTGAAATTAAGGTAAATTATGTTCCTCACATCAAATTACTTTAAAGTATAAAAATATTTAAAAGTTTAGGAAATCATGACCAAAATCAAAAGATGAATATAAAATTTATTGAAGGTTTGTCAATATTATAAAATATATAAGAGAACCAAAGAATTCATTATCTACTGGCTAATCTTGAATTAATTATGTACATAGGATTAAAGAACCACATGCAATGTAACCCAAAAGTCTTGGGGGCAGGTTTAAGATTTAATAGATTTTTGAGGATAAGATTCTGTATTTAGAGCTAGGAAGAAATTTACATCATAGAACTATAGAAATGGGAGGGACCTTAAAGATAATTTAACCCAATTTTCTCATTAAACAATGAGAAAACTGAGGTCCTAAGGAGTTTAGGTCTTGAGCAAGTTCACATAGATTATAAATAGCAACGTCAGAATTTAAGGCAAAGTTTTCTTAACTAGAAATATAATTTTCATTCCACTATAGCTCCATGCCTGTATCTCTATTTTTTTTTATCCTGGGACTCCATTCTAGGAGCATAGGGCCACAACCAGTAGGCAATGGGTCACACAGTCGCTCAGGGTCACCCAGCTGGGAAGTGTCTGAGCCCAGACTTGAACCTAGGACCTTTCGTCTCTAGGCCTGGCTCTCAATCCACTGAGCTAGCCCAGCTGCCCCTGCTTTAGGTTGCAGTTTCTTTAGCAGATGTAGTTTTTACAGGGTGGGGTTGCTAGCCCCACGCCCAACCCTCCTCCTTTTTCATCTGGGCTAGGGACCGTCCTTAGCCCAGGAGAGTGGTAAGGGTGGGCGATAGGGGTCAAGTGACTTGCCCAAGGTCACACAGCTGGAAGTGTCTGAGGCCGGACTTGAATCTAGGACCTCCAGTCTCTAGGCCTGGCTCTCAATCCACTGAGCCACCCAGCTGCCCTCTATATCTCTATAATGGAATGTAAATTCCTTGATGGCAAAGACTCTCAATTTTCATTTTGTGTCTATAGCACCTTGCTACAGTGCCCTTTACATAGTTGGAGTTTAATAAGTACTTAATGAATTGAATAAAATTGAATTAAATCTACTGGTGAAAAGTCTTTCTGCTCTCAGCTAGACAGTCCCTTAGTATTGAAGAGAGGCATGGAAGAAAGGGATCCCAGGAAGAGGTTGTAAAGAACCCAACTCTTCAATCCTACTTATAGGAACAGATCAATACCCAAGTTATCCCTCATACCAACTACACAACAATGCCTTCTCATTTTCCAAATGTACATTTTTCTAATAATACCATTTACAACTAATTCTCCTGAATAATTTTTATTGGAAACATGCTATCGCCTTCTCAAATGCACTATCTGTCTCATCAATACCCTTTGAGTGAATTGCAGCTTTGATTTTTTAGAAACATACCCTGATGGGACGATTTCAGAAAAAGTTGGAAAGATCTACATGAATTGATGCAGAGCAAAATAAACGGAACTGGGAGAACACTGTACACTGAAACAGCAATATTGTGCAATAATAAACTGTGAAAGACTTAGCTGCTCTCAGCAAAACAATGATCCAGAGTAATTCTGAAGGATTTATGAATAAGAATGCTGTCCACCTTCAGAGAAAGATTTGTCGGAGTCAGATGTAGATCAAAGCATACTATCTTTCACATTAGTTTATTCATGGTTTTATTTTGGGGATTTTGGTTTTATAGAAGTATTCTCTCACAACAATGACCAATATGGAATTATGTTTTGCATGACAACATGTGTATAAACCAGATCAAATTGCTTATCATTTTCAAGAGGGGGAAGGGAAGGAGGGAGGGAGACAATTTAGATGTTATAATTTCAGAAAACATGTTTAAAATTGTTATTACATGTAATTGAGAAAATAAAATATTTTAAATGATATTATAAAAAATATACATATTCTAATGAACCAGCTCTACTGGCTGTCCATTCAAATGTACCCCAAAGCCTAAACAATAAATATTATTCATCTATTTGTTTTCCTGTGTGTATGATTAGTTTCAACTCTTTGCAATGACTATGGGCCCCATTTAGGATGCTCTGCTGTAATCAGAGGGCTTGATGTAATCAGTCCAATGCCATATGCTAATAGGAACCTTTGAAAAACTTTGTCCATCTATAAAAACTTTTTTTTTCTATGTTGATTATGTGCACAATCTCCTCCATGACAGTAATTTACACCTTTTGCAGGCAATTTTGTATACTATGTTTAATATTTATAATCAGAGTTACTGAACAAAATTATCTCATCTTTCAGGGAATCTTGTACTATTTTAATATATACATTGGAGATGCTTTATTAGAAAGGAAATTTTAAGGTGATACTTTTTTATAGATTCAACTTTTTATAAACAATTAAAAATTATTAAATTAGATAAAATGCTGATAAATAGGAAACAAAGAATATTAAAATATTTAAGTTCAGATATTCCATGCATCTTTTAGTCAATTATATAACTATAAAGATGTGGTTGTTTCTTTGTAGTTTTTTTACAAACACATGATCCATTTTATCTAAAACATGAATGTGTTGTATATGCATATTTTAAATTATTTTATTAATATGAGTTACTGTTATTTTCCCAATATTGAGCCATCACTTTATTCCTACTATAAATCCAACTTGATTATAATAACTATCTTAATATATTCTTGTTTCCTATTTGTTAGCATATTATTTAACATTTGCATAACATCCCTGAATGCAAAGGAAATTAAGAATAAACAATTATAGACAGGGAAATAACCAAGAGAAAAGAGTATTATAAACACCAAAGGGAGGAGACAGTATTCAGAAGAAGTTGGCCAATCCTGTCAGATACCCCGGAAAGGTCAAGAAGGAAGAAAATGGAAGAAAAAAGTCATTGAATTTAGTAATAAAGAGGTCACTGCTAATCTGAGATTGAATAGTTTCAATCAAATAGTAAGAACAGAAACTAGACTGCAAAGGACTGAGAAGTGAGTGGGATGTGAGAAAGTGGAGGCAACAAATGTAGACAGTTTTTTCTAGCAAGTTGACTAAGAGAATCAAGATATAGTATGATAGTTTGAGAGGAGGGTAGGGCACATTTAGATCTTTATTCTTCTTTGGCTCAAATAATCTGACATTCTTTCTCTTAAATATATTGAATTTAGTCAAATAAAGGTTAAGTGATAATGAGGTTGAACACTGGCAACTAAGGAGTCAATGATTAAGTAAAGAATAAAGAAGAGAGAATGAGCCCCACATGTATAGGGAGAGGCTCCATGTATGGCTTGAAGAGAGGCAGGATATCTTTAGCCTTTTCTACCTCCCACCCACCCAAGGGGAAACTTTCATTCCTACCAGGAAGAAAAGCAGGAAGTTGAGCCATTTTATTGTCCTCAAAGAGAGATGGTACAGGACCAAACGTTTATCTATCCACTGCCTTAAATTTTGTTTGTATAGGGGATATAATCTGGTTCCATTGAACTTCTGATCTCTTGATCATTTTGGAGAGAGGAGGATCCCAAGCCCCAGTGACCTCTTTTCCATCCAATACTATTCCACAATGAATACACATAGAAAATAGCAAAGAAATACATATATCCAAATCAGTAGCAAAACAAGTCAGAGAAGGTATACATAGAGGAATATATATACAAGACAAAACAGAGTAAAGGACCTCTCAATATGAAAACCAGATAACAGCTCAACCAAAAGAATGTTCTAGATCTCACCCAAAGGGAAACTCCCCAAAGTCTCTAGGGTAGCAAATTGAGAACAAGGGCATGGAGACCACATGCTCATCTCTTATTTTCCCAGGGTCTTTTCCTTCAGCAATCCGAAGTGGGGTTGGCTTCTTCCATTTTTTCTCTCAAAGGCAGAAAGCAAATCAAAGCTCTAAAAAGACTCTTAATTGGAGAGTTTCCAAAAGGTGACTGACTAGAGAAGGTCTCCCCCTCTCACACACAGGCATTCATTTCTACCAATAAGGAGAGTCCTATATCAATGGACTTTGGGACAGGGGTTACAAAAAATTGAAAATTGGGAAAAGGAATGGACAATTTAAGGTACAAATTCCAGAGGAAATGGGAGCATATGATAATACTATCAAATTTCTTTGAAGTTTTCCAAAAAGAAGTATAATTAGAAAAGGAGGTAGAGTAGTCATGTGATGAGCATGAGGTAAGAACCTATTTGCTCCATTGGTACCCACAAAATTTCAAAAGATCTAAGAGAAGTCCTCGAGAATGTCATGTGAACTTCCTGGGGAGAATATATGATAGAGTATGAACAACTTTGAGGTGTTTTTTTTAAACCCTTACATTTCTTCTTAGAATCATTAAAAGTCAGTGAGGGTTAAGTGATTGCTCAGGGTCACACAGCTCAGAAGTAACTGAGGCTAGATTTGAACCTGGGACTTCCCATCTCTAGACCTGGCTCTCGATCCACTGAGCCACCTAGCTGCCCCTAAGATTTTATTCTTAACCCTGTATCATTGTTAATTTCTAAATTATAATGCTCTGTTTGATAGGGCTTACTAATTTTCAAGCCTCTTTGCTTTGTTCTGAAAATTCTAATAATGATCCCTCCCCCATAGTCTAAAATTGGGATGACTGAGATTGTGAGTCACATTTTGTCAAATAAACAAAAACTAATCTCGGCCAAATAGGTCTAGGGAGTATCCTTGGACCACCCCACCACCCCCATTGCAGTGAATGAAGGTCACTCTTAATCAGGCATAATTTGATTTCTTCATCTAGACATTGGAATCCTAGAATTGGGCATGCAATTTTGCATCATCATGAAGTAATCAGGGAGGGACAATAAATTATTGAGTCTACCTCCTCATTAGATATCCACCAATTAGTGATGTCTTGGGGAGGCCAAATAATGAGCTTCCAAAATTATATTTAATGACTCAAGATTCCAAATGAATTTTTTATTACCATGAGAGATCACTGACCAATTCATTTTTTGCTTATTGCTAGCCTCATCAATAAACTGATTTTCTTACTTGGAACCCAATTTATTGGAGTTTTTGACTGTCACAACTGTAAAGGATGAGAAGGCATGGACTGGTTTTGATTCATACCATTATAAAAAATGTCCAAGCGGCAGCTGGGTAGCTCAGTGGATTGAGAGTCAGGTCTAGAGACGGGAGGTCCTACGTTCAAATCCAGCCTCAGACACTTCCCAGCTGTGTGACCCTGGGCAAGTCACTTGACCCCCATTGCCCACCCTTACCACTCTTCCACCAAGGAGCCAAAACGCAGAAGCTAAGGGTTTAAAAAAAAGTCCACTAAAATATATATATATATAGCTATATGGCTATAGATTTCAATGCCATCACCCCCTTGATGACCATAAGTCTCTATGAAAGAAAAGTACCTTTCATATCTTCTCATCTCTCCATGTCTTATGTAACACTCCAAACATAATAAATGCTTAATATGCATTTGTTAAATTCAGTTCAACTGGAATCTCACTTTCTCAGTCTAATTCCTATAATCTCTATTTTACTCTATCTTACTTCACCAAAAGAGTTATAATACCTCAGACCTCACCAGCATCTGCCTCCAAGATCCAAAACTCTGAAATTCTTCTCTGAGGTAATAATCTGTTTTTCAGTCACTTTAGTAGTATCAGACTCTCATTGAGACCCCATTTGGGTTTTTCTTGGCAAAGATACTAGAGTGATGTGTTATTTCCTTCTCCAGCTGATTTTACAGATGAGGCCAACAGGATTAATTGGCTTGCCCAGGTTAACACTCCACTAATAATTGTCTAAGACTAGGTTTGGACCCAGGAAGATAAATCTTCCTGACTCCAGGTCTGGTACTCTATCCACTATGCCACCTAGCTATCCTGTCTACCTTTCCATGACTCCTTCTATGTTCCTTGAATCTCTTCTTTACCTTCATATTGTCAGACATATTTTCCCCACTCATCTCCTTTTTTCTAGTTTTATATGCTGCAGATCCACTCCTACTCTAGATCTAGGATCCTGCATTCCCTTATCAGTCTTGATGCACAGTAAACCATTTCAAAAAGGCACTGTTGAATGAATGAATGAATGAATGAGCAAACAAACAAATAAATAAATGAAAACAACAAAAACAAAAAGGCACTGTATGGTCTATGTTTAAACCATCTCATACATACTTTTGTTGTTCTTTGACCTGCTAATTCCCAACCCTGGACCACCCTCCTTCCTCATCTGCATTTTCCCCTTCTATTTTCAATGACTTGAGAGTTGCTATAAGGAAACCGATTACTATACATCATTCAAATCAAACTGGGCCCTTGCTGCTGTGTAGTAATTCTTCAGTTCATTTCTGATGGACTCCCTAATAAATTCCCCCAAACAGGTGTTCTACAACTTTTCCTATCATCAAACGCCTAACTCTTATCCATCTTTTCTCTCAACAAGTGACCTTATCTTTTCCAGAAGATTGAAACTATCAGACCCAAATCTCTCATCTTTTCTCCACACAGTAAAATCTTCTCTGACTTCACTCATCCTTTTCTCCTTCCCTCCAGAGTAAAAAGGGCAACTTTCTTCATTGTCCAAGTTAACCTCACTTGGGCCCCTGATCTCATCTCTCCTCATCTCTTCCATTACCTTGCTATTCTCTTCCATATTTCATCTCTTCTTTCTCTTTCACTGCCAATTCTTTTCCAATCAGTTTCCCACTTCCTTACCACCTGTTTTTAATCTTTCTTAAAATGGATTTCATCCCTACCTCACCACTGAAATTACTGTCTGTGAGCCCAACAATGACCTTCCAATTGATCTAATCCAAAGGAGCCTTTAATCAGCCTAAGCTTTAAAAAAAAATAGTTCCGAAGCATCTTTTTTAATGTTCTCTCCTTTATTATCTTCCATGATGTTTTTCTTTCTTGATTCTCCTTCTGCCTTTCTGATTGCCCCTTCTCTGGCTTCTTAACTAACTTTATTCTTCATCCTATAATAGCCAAAACCTCAGGGCTGGGTATCCCCCTAAGGCTTTATCCTCTACTCTCTCCTCTCCTTTATCCTTCCTTTCAGTGCTAAACTTCTAGAAAGAGTGGCTTTCAGGATCTTATCTACTTTCTGGTTTCAAGAGTTCCCTGCATGCTCATAACTTTTAAATCTCTAGCCCCAACATCCGCCTTCAGCTATGTTGCCACATTACCTACATATTTACTCAACATATCCAAAATGGAACTCATAAGTATCTCAGAAACACACACACACACACACACACACACACACACACACGCAAAACTTGTCCTTCCTTACTTTCTTATTTCTATTAATGATTATCTCATTTTCTATTAATTTATTAATTAATTTCTATTAATGATTATCTCCTTCATTCATCTGAAAGTCTAGTAATCTGTCATATTTCACTTTTCTCTCTCCCTCAGCTCCCATAGTTAATTAGTTGTTCAATTCTGTTCATTGTACCTTCCCCAAATTTCTCTCACCTGTTCCCTTCTTTCAACATTCCACTGTCACCCTCTTAGTTCAGACTTTCATCACCTCTTGCCGGTACTCTTTTAATAGCCTCCTACCTGATTTACCTGATTCTAATCTCATCCTTCTTCAATTAATCCTATACTGAGTTATCAAAATAATCTTACTAAGGCATAGATCTGATTATATCACTCTTCATGCTAAAAAAAACCCCCAATATATCATTTTTCACTACAAAGGGGTTGGAATAAGGAGATCCTTTGGTTCGGATCTCAACTACACTGGCTGTGGGACCCTGGGCAAGTCACTTAACCCCTCTGAAAGTCATTTTCCTTATTTGTAAAATGAAGATAATAGTTCATTATGACTATTATCAAATGCCATATCAAAATACATTGCTTTTCTCATGTTTTTCCAATATGAAAAACATCTATGTTTATTTTTTACAAGTTTTTAAAAGATATTTTTATTTTTTCAGAAATGAAAATTTCACAATAAGACAGACTTTGGCTTAGGTGATGCAGTGTACAAAACTTTTCACCTAGACACAGAGGCATGTGGAGCTCCTGCATTCCTGCCTTTGAATCCATACGCAAGTGAGGTGTGGCTGAATAAGTCACTAGTGGCATATTAATATAAGATGATAAAGTATAAGTTCCTTATCATGGCATTCAAAGCTAGCTCCAGCCCATTTTCCCAGATTTATTCCATCATACTTAGTTTTATGCATATCTATATTTCAACTAAAATGGACTAATGGCTATTTCAGATCTCTTCCTGGAATCTCCTACTAACCCACATTCCCCTTTCAATGGTGAAAGGAAACATAGAGATCATATAATCCATCCTCTTCATTTTAGAAATAAAGAAATGGATATAGTCTCCCTGCCTCCCTCATCCCCTCCCACGCCAAGTTAAGTGACTTGCCCAAGATGATACACGTAGAAAATGACAGCAAAAAGGATTTTACATCCATTTTCCTATCTCTGGATCTCGTGATAGTTCAAACTATATCATTTCTTTCTAGAAATCTTTCCTTTCCTTCAAGACCCAGCTCTTCTGCCACTCTTCTGGGAACTTTTCACTAATCCATCCTCCTTCAACCCATCTAAGAGATTCCAAGATCCCCAACCTCTTTACACCTTTCTGTTTCTCTTCTTTCTGCTAATGTTTCACATTCTAACATGGTATCATAGATTTAAAATTGGAAGGGACCTTGAAGATCATCTAGTCCAACCTCCTCATTTTATAGATGAGGAAATGGAATCAAACAGAGATTAAATGATTTGCCCAGGGTTACACAGCTGGTACCTGAGAGATAAAATTTTACCCCAGGTCTTCCAGACTCCAAGCCCAGAGTCCAATCTTTATTGCCATTAAGAAATAGTTATGTGCATATATGCCTTGTTCCCCGATTGGACTATAAGTTCCATGAGGGGAGGGACAATGTTCTTGTCACCTTTAAACCTCAGCTCCTTGTGCCAGTAGGTATGCCATAAAAGTTTGTCAACTAAACAAGGAGAGAAGCTAACTCCAGCCGCCACAGTTGCAGCGGCAGCAAAAGCAGCAGCGGCCTGTTAAGTCCACATGTGGCAGGGCCGGTAGAGGGGGTGGGGGGTGGGGGTGTTTGGAGTGGGAGGGTTTACATCACAGCGAAGTTCCCGGATGGTCGTAGCCTCTGAGCTCGGAGAGCTTTTCCTGCCCGCCAGGGAGAAGTTTCCCAGAGAAAAATGCCCCGTGCGCTGCAGCTGCTGGGGAACAAGCAGGAGCCGCCGCCTGCAGCTGTGACCGCCGCCCTCATCCCGGGAGGGAGCCCACGGGGAGGATTCTAGGAGTGGAGCACACCCGGGTAAGAGACCCGTTTTCTTCGTAGTCCAGTCTTCCACCACCCCCCACCCCCAGCCCCCACTTTCGGGCTAGACTCCAGCTCAGAAGGTTGGGCGAGGTGGGGGGTTGGTGGGGAGGGTTGGATGAATATTTGGGTGCGCCTGTCAGCGAGTAGGTTTTTGGGGTCAGGCTGAACCTTGCAACCTGGAGGTTACTTGAGTACAACATCTGTCTCAGGGACCCTCTCCCCGGTCTACAAGGTACATCTGTAGAAGCGAATCCCCGGTTCTTTCCTTCGGGCTGGAAGGGGGATTTGGAAACACTACTTTGGGGCTCCGTGTGAGTGGAGGAGGAGATGGTGACGTGCGATGTAAAGGAGAAAAGAAAATAGTTCGAGATGTCGAAATAGCTCTTATTTGCTCCAAGAGTGGGGTACGTTGTATAACATCAGTCCCTCCCAGGCCCTGCTCTCCCAGATGTGGCTCCTTCATCCAGCTTTCACAAAGTGGCTAACTTTTTCCTTTGCCTGCCGTCAAGGCTCTTTCTCCCCTGGCCTTGCCTTCTTGATTCTTCCCCCGGGGCAGTCCGGGGCGCGCTGGAGGAGAGGTGCTGGGAGATCTTAGAGAAAAGGTGACAGTGGTGCTGCCTTGGCGCCCCCGGACAAAGCGAGCTGACAAGCCCTCCTTGACTCCGCCTGACTTCAAGGATAATCTGGAGAGATTGCAAAAATCCAGTGCTGCTCTGTGCAGAAGCAAAACAAGTCCTGAAGTAGTCTGCACACTACCTGCACCAAAACAAGAAGAAAAGTTAAAAGTGACTTTTAGGGCATTCTCGTCACAGCTTTTTTTTTTTTTTTTTAAATAATGAAATCACTGTTTTCCATTTTGTAGACCACTAACATTTCACCTTCCTCAGTCTCTTCCTTAAATTGGACTCCTGCCTGCTTGAATGTCTCCCCCAAACATTCCCTCTTTGCATCTGCTGGTATCCATGCATACATATGTGTGTGTGCATATGGTCATTGACCTTAAAAACACTGCCAATTCCTACCCAGCACTTTTCAAAAATATAGTATATACTTTTCCCAGGCTTCTTTTTGACCATTTGTTTCTCCAGTTCCTTATTCTTTCTTTTGCCCTTTTCTAATAATCTTTTTTTTTTTTAAATAAAAAATAGGAAGACTTAAAGAAAGTTGTCAGTGCTCTCACCAGGAAAAGGAAATAAGCTGACCCAGGCAGGAATTTGCCTGGTGGTCCAAATGCAGAACTGGCATTAGGCTTGGAAACTTCTTAGTTTAACAAAGGGTGGGTCTGTCTGAAGGCAAGCCCTGGACAACTGGTGATGGTCAGAGCCAGGCTAGTTCTGGGCACCCCTCTCTTGTTTCATTTTTGTCCCTTACTCTTATACTGAGAGACAAAGGGAAATAGTGGATAAAGTGCTAGACTTGGCAGCAGGAAGATCTGTGTTCAAACTTTGCTTCTGGGACCTATTAGCTGAGCAATCATGGGCAAGTCCCTTCTTCTCTAAGCTTCAGTCTTTTCATCTTTATCATATCTCCTGAATTCAGATAAATAATGGATGTAAAGGTAAGGTGTGGTAGAAATAGTAACCAGCAGGATATTAAAGGCATAGAGATTTTTCTTGTAGAAGCTCTAAAATGACAGTTGTCAGCCTAGTATTGGCATCTGTTTCAATTGGCCATTAGTTGGTAATGTGTGGCCCATCCTACTTTAAAGTCACTTATCTTTGCATTGACCCTTTGTGGTCCACTTTCCAGGAAATGAGTTATATGGCCCTAGATCTCATGGATTCCACATAAAATCTCCAGGTCATTGAAACCATCAATCTGATTCAACCTTCATTTCTGAATAGGTATTACTAGTGTTGAACAAGCAGGACATTCATGAGACACCAGATCCACTTAACCACTGCTATGGTATATTTTAAGAGAATATGGACAGTTTTCCTGTATCAGTTTCTTTTTTTTTTTTTTGCCAGTTTCCTGAAGCACAACAATTTCAATACAAGATAATAACTTTAGTCAAATTGTTGGCATCTTTCCCTGCACAAAATGTCTGTTTCAAATATTAATAAATTAAGCCCAGAAAAGTTTTTACTGCAATTTATTTGCAAATGTCCCATGTTAAGTTTGCCCCTCTTAGATCACTGCCTTATCATGGCAGAGGGACTTGCATAGCTCAATGAAACTATGATCTATGCCATGTAGGGTTATCCAAAATGAACAAGTCCAAAAAAAAGGTGATGCCCTGCAGAAGGAAATGGCAAATCACCCTAGTACCTTTGCCAAGAAAACCGAATGGCCAGTATTAAAATGCTAAAAGATATGATATTGGAAGATAAACTCCTCTGATCAGAAGGGCCTAGTGTGCTGTGGTTTATGAAGTTATGACTAAACCACAAATATGACATTTTGCAGGTGGATGGAGCGAAAGATCTGATATTAAAAGTAGATATTCTATTAAAATATAATGCAATAGATTTTTCCTGGGGCTTGAGTCTCTTCCTGCCAGTAAGGTAGGCTCTTAGGCAAGTCTATAAGCTCTTTTGGTCCATTAGGAAACCATTTAATATAATGTGCTTAAACTGAAGAATGAGAAAGAAATTATAGCTAGTAGAAAGAGATGAGAGAAACCTGCTTGTTCTTGACATTTTTCATTTAGCTCTGGCCACAAATACAATTACTGTTCAGTAGTGAATATGACCCTGTCCTTTACTGCCTTTCATATTCCAGGGGGGAAATGTTGCTGACCTAGACTACTCTTTTAGTGTGTGATTGGGGGTGGGGGGTGGGAATGATGGCCTCTGTGCTGATATTTCCACATTCCACACAGGTAAAAAGCACTCTGACTTGTGGCAGCAGCAAGAATTCTTGCTGATTCAGCTGAATCTGTTGCTGAGTTTCTTCCCACTTGGAATCTTGGACTACTTGAAGCCTTTGGTCCAGTTAACTTCAATTCAACAAGCTTTCATTTAGCACGTGCTTTCTTTCAGGCCCAGTATCAGGTGGGAAACACAGAGATAAAAGAATTGTCTCTGGGCTCAAGGAGCTCATATACTACTGGGGTGAGGATTAATACATTTATGTAGATAAAGACATGCATTACAATTTGAGGAGAGAAACCAAACTAACAACTGAGATGATAATAGATTTAGAACTTAAAGGATGCGTGGTGGTTATCTGATACATCTGCCTTATTTTATAGGTAAGAAAAAAAAAGGTCCAGAGAAATTAAATGACTTGCCAATATCACACAGGAATTAAGTAGCAGGACTGGAAGTTGAGCTCATGTGCTATGTATGATAAATAGATCACTTATTCCACTGTAGAGTTTCCCATAGGGAATAACACCAGAACCTTGAAGATGGCTAAATATCCTAAGTGACAAAAGTGAAGAAGGGATGTGTTCCTAGCATAGGGGTCAGCCTGAGCAAAGGCACAGAGATGGGAGATGGGAACAGCAAGTAGACCAGTATGGACAGGTACATGAAATTGTTTCTCTTGCACTTATTACCCCATAAAAATTTTAATGGCATATAAAAGTGGGGTAGTTAGATGGCTCACTGGTTGATGTCCTGGGTTCTAATCTGGCCTCAGACATTTCCTAGCTGTGTGAACCTGGGTGAGTCACTTAACTCCCATTGCCTAGTCCTTACCACTCTTCTGCCTTAGAACCAGTTCAAAGTATTTATTCTAAGATGGAAGGTAAGGGTTTGATTTTTTAAAAAGTATGTATAAGTATGAGCAAGAGTATGTGAAAGAGGTATAGAAAAATAGTCTTACACTAACCTGTGGAGGAATTTAAATGCCAAGGTAAAGAGTCTATATTTTACCCTTGAAGCAGTCGGTTGTTGTTGAAGATTCCTAAATGGAGACATGGTGCTTTAGAAAGATTATTTTGGCAATCATGTGGCAGACTGATTATAGCTGGAAGCAAGGAGACCAAGTAGAAGGTTATTGCAGTAGTAGACTAGGTAAGGGGTAATAAAAACCTGACCTAGGGTGATGGCTTGTGAGGGAAGAGATGGGAAGTGATGTGAAAGCTGTTAAGGAAGTAAAATTTGACTAGACTTGGAAACTGATTGTATAGGAGTGGGGAGGAAGTGCTGAGTGAAAGGAAAGCGATGACTTCAAGATAGGGAACCTAGATGCCCATAATAAAAATAGGGAAGCTGAAGGAATGACAGGTTGAGGGAGAAAGATAATGTTTTGTTTTGGACATGTTGATTTTGAGATGCCTATGTAATAACCAGATGGAGATCATCAGAAATTAGTATTATGTTAATAAAATTGGAAAGGTTCTTAAAAGTCATCTTATTTTACAGATAAGGAAACTAAGGTCTAAAGGGCCACTGTTCAACAGGCAGTTGATGAAGTGGACCTGCATCTCAGGAGAGAAATGAGGGTTGGCTCTATAAATTTGGGAGTTAATTCCTAATTGCTGTGCACCTGGACAATCTCCCTGCTATTACTTCCCAGAAATCTAGAGCCTTACTCTGCTTGCTTATCTTGGCACAGAGGTGACCCCGAGTTCTCAAAGTCTAAACCAGTAGAAATAAGCATTCATTGGTTCTACTGGAGCTAATAAAAGGCTTTGAGTACTGGCCAGCAAGATTGTATGTCTGTAGTCCGAAGAGCTATGTTCAGTTTGCACAGGATTATCACCAGGGTGGTGTCAATATGAGGAATTTTTCGACCACAAGCAAGTCATAGAGAAGTCATGATCTGCTACTCTGAATGAAATCACAGGTCATTGATATCAATGGTATTTCAGTAATGTGTAGCTGCATTTATGTGTGCCACCAGACTCATGTCCTTGTGAGCAATTCTAACCCAAATCCCTGTCCATGAACCAGGTCAAAGTAGAGATTGAGAGCTGACATGATAACATTTATTCATTTATTCATTAGTTCATTCATTGGTTCATTTATTTAGCATCCACTATATGTAAGTTACATAAGGCATACACATGTGGAAAAAGAGACAGGGAGAGGGAAGTGGTAAGTGGAGATGGTACCTAGGTTTTAAGACCCTTTTGGGGGCAGGGCCATAGGAGTTAAATGTAATAAACTAATATTAATCTTTTTTGTAATTTTTTAAATTTATGTACTTTATAAATTAATTTAGAATATTTTCCCATGGTTATAACATTAATCTTTTTAAAAAGAAATGTGGCTAAAAAGAGGGAAATGATATAAGACTCTATTTTAGTTTAATAATTATATTTTATAAATGATACACAAGTAAGGACAAGCTGCTGTGAGGTTATGCAAATAAGACATTTTAATAAAATATTGAATAAAGCTCACTATTAATTTCTCTTTTTACTTCTTTGATAAATTAATCTTTGGAAGATTAAGTTAATTTCTTCTCCTGATTAACTTTCTTCTTATATATTCAGTTATCCTCATCACATTTAATTAAATTATTCAAGCTCTTCCATCATCTGGGTCTTAGCTCAGTAACCCAATCTTATTTTTCACTATTCTTTTAATTGCTCTATGTTCCAAGCAAACTAGCTTTTCATTCATTGCTGAGCACTGCCTTGTGCTTTTCTGTCTTGATTCACAACGTCCCTCCTGTTTAAATGCCCTTCCCCATCTCCACCTTACAAAATCCTGTGTCTCAGCTTAGCCCAAGTGACCCTTTCTCCATGTTGTTGTTATTGTTGTTAAGTTAATTAGTTGTGTTGGACTCTTCATGACCCCATTTGAGGTTTTCTTTGCAAAGATAGGGAACAGTTAGCCATCTCCTTCTCCAGCTCATTTTATAGATAAGGAAACTGAGGCAAATAGTGACTCGTCCAAGGACCCACAGCTAGTAAGTATCTGAAGCCAAATTTGAATTCAGATCCTCTTGACTCCATGAGGACTTGCCCTTTCCCCAACTAGATCAACATAATCTCTGAATTCTCAGAACTATTAAAGGAAGGCATTGAAACGTGGTGATGAGAGCTTTGTATACAAAGTAAGTAGAGACCTGGTTTCAAATCATACCTCTGACAATTACTAACCATGTAACACTAGACAAAACACTTAAACTCTCTCTCAGTAATCTCATCAATTCTCATTATATCAGTTGTCATTTCTGCACAGATGAATCTCAGTTCTGTATTTCTAACTTACCTACCACAACTCATTAATACTTTTTAAGTACCTGATATTTGCAAGGCACTGTGTTATGTCCTGATTATACAAAGACAAAAAAAAATGAGAGTTGCTACTTTCAAGGGGTTTTCATTCTGCTAATTTCTTGGGACTTGGTTTCCCAATCTGCAAATGAGAAGATTGTACTAGATGGTCTCTGAGATTCATGCAAGCTGTAAATCTTTTATCCTATACCTTAGACACATTTTAACCTTTATCATCTCTCTTGTTAACACTATTATTCATATAATTTAAAACATCTGGGTGGTGCATTGGCTAAAGTACTGGGCCTTGAGTCAGGAAGATATAGGTTTAAATCCAGCTTCAGACACTTATTAACTGAATGACCCTGGGCAAATCACTTAAACTCTGTTTGTTTCAGTTTCCAAAACTAAAAAATAGGAATAATCATAGCACTTATCTTCTAGGAGTTGTGAAGATGATCAAATGAGATAATATTTAAAAAGCACTTAGCATAGTACCTGGCACATAGTAGGTATTATATAAATACTTATTCTCTTCCATTTTCCATCCCCCCTTTCCATATAAGTTGAAGTCAAAAGGCAATTGATTTTTCTATCTTCCTGTAAGATGATATATCAAATGAGATTATATATGACTGAAATTTTCTACATAAATATCAGTAACCTCTCAGCAAACACCATCACCTAGATGTGCAAGTCCACCTGAGATGAGTCTTACTGTTAGGAAAGGAACAGTCAATGATAATGTTCACCCCAGGGGACAAAAGGAATCCAGTAGGCACACATTCTAAACATGTCTATATTTATTTTCAGTAGTTTATTTCAGTAGGAATAAGGATAATAATACAGAAAATAGACGTTTCTTACTTCTTTAAATAGCTGAGGTTAGAATCTTTAGAAGGGTTGAGTTTGTTATAGAGGTTCAAAAATATCTGATATTTCTACTCAATTCAGTTACAAATGTTTAAGAGGGCTCAGAATATTTCATTTTTTTTTATCTTCAGCATCTGGTAAAGTGCCTGGCATGCAGTAGACACAATAAATTGTGTTTGAGTAATTGATTTTTTTTAATTCACTAACAGTGAGTCTTACCCAGGGCTCTGTGCTAGGCTCCTTCTCTTCTCTATCTCTACACTCTCTCTATGACCTCTTCTCCTGTGTGTTTAATTGTCTTCTCTTTACAAATAATTCCCAAATCTCTATATCCAAACCTACTCTCTCCCCTGAGTTTCAGTCTGATGTCACCAATTGCCTGTGGATATTTCAGAACAGATGTCCTAGAGATATCTAAAACTCAGAATATCCAAAATCATTCCTAAATTCCATATGTCCTTATTTCTGTCAAAGATACCACTATTCTTCTATTCTTCCAGGGTGTAACCTCAATGTTAACCTATATTCTTCATTATCCCTCATATTTAATCATTTCCTAAATCTTGCAATTTCTACCTCTCCAGCATCTCCATTGCATCCAAACCCTTCTCTCCATTCACACTGCTATCACCTTAGTTCAGGGGCTTATCACCTGTCACTTAGATTATTGCAACAGTCTCCAAACTGGCCTCCCTATCTCAAATCTCATTCCATACTAGTCCATCCTCCACATTCCTGCCAAAACCCTTTTCCTTAAGCACAGATATGACTGTGTCACTCCCATACCTGATAAACTTTGGCAGCTCTTTGTTTGCATCTATAACCACATATAAACTCCTCTGTTTCACTTTGAAAGCCCCTACCTTAACCCATATTTCCAGCTTCATTGTACATTATGCCTCTCTTACACTCTGGCCTTCTCTGTGATCTTCACATATATTTCTCTGCCTCTGTCTCTGTCTATCCATATATATGTCTGTCTGTCTGTCTCTCTCTCTCTCTCTTCTCATCTTCCTGTCCTTGTTTTGGCCATCTTCCATGAATGGAATGTGCTTCCTTCTTACCTGTGCCTCACAGAGCACTTCTCTTCCTCCCAGAAGCAATTTAGGTGTCACCTTCTACAGGAAGCATTTCCTGGACTCCTCAGCTGCTGTGGCTTTCCTCTCAAAGGACTTTATACTTAGAATTGACTTATATTTATCTCCCTTATGTTTGTTCTGCACATGTATATATGCATATGTTTACATACATAGATATACATACATGTATAAGTATGTATATATAGTATATACATATAAATACATATATATCTTTATATGTACTTCACCTGTTAAACTATAAGCTTCTTATGAATAGAGTTTATTTTATTCATTGTAACTCTAACACCTAGCCTGGAGCATAGTACCAGTTTGTTTCAGTTGTTTTTCAGTTATGTCTAACTCTCTGTGACCCCATAAGGAATTTTCTTGGCAGAGGCACTAGAGTGGTTTGCCATTTCTTTCTCCAGCTCATTTTACAGATGAGGAAACTGAGGCAAACACAGTTAGGTGACTTGCCTAGGGTTATACAGGTAGTAAGTATCACAGGTAAGATTTGAACTCAAGAACATGAGTCTTCCTGTCTCCACTCTATCCATTGTGCTGCCTAGCTGCACTGGTGCCAGTTTAATAAATACTTGTTAATTAAATAGGAATAGTGTGTGACCTTAGACCTTTATATTCTTTGCAGAGACTGTGAGGTATAGTAGGATTGGCATAGGACCTAGGATCTGACTTATAATAACTTTGTGACACTAGGGCAAGTCTTTTAACCCCTCTGAACCTTAGACGAGATCATCTGTAAAATGGGAGGACTACTTCATTACCCAACTAAAAGAATTTTGAGGAAAATGCTTTGTGAAATGTGAACACTATAGAAATGTGAGTTGTCATTATTACAGCTGCCTACTGGACATTTTTCTATGTTGGGGGTGGGAGTCCTAGGTTTGGGCATGTCTATGAAAAAATGAAAAATGAAGACCATGCCATGTGCAAGGCCAGTGATGTCCTTTAGGATTTATGCTTCTAGGACTGTGGCAATCATCTCATACTGTTAGCTGTCTCTAATATTGCCAAAACAACCAGTCAATTCAATAAGTTCATTCAAACAGCTGGTGCCAGACAAGGACAAAATAAACCTAATCAGTTGTTTGGCACACCTCATAAGTCAAACAACCAGCTAGTTGAAGATTTCACTTTTGCTAAGGTGTCTGCCCTGAGCCCTAATTCTGTGATCTTCCAGACATTTTTGTATGAGCCTCAGAAGCTGATAGTTACTGGACTTAGGAGCAGCATAGGGGAAAGAGAAATGTAGCAGTTTCCCAGAATGATAATCTACTAAAAGTGTTTCACATGTCAGAAAAAAATAGGAAGGAAACTATTTGATTCTTCAGGGATTAGAGAACATTGTCCTTTGAGTCTTTCATTCCCTAGAACCTGGATCCTGGGTCCTGAAAACCCAGGAGAAGGAACAGATAAATATGAAGAAAATGATTAGAAGTGACAAGAAAAAAGCTGGGCACCAACAGCATTTTAAAATAAGTCAAACGCATTAAAAAAGAGAGGGAAGAAAGACAGACAGAAACATGGAGACAGAGAGAGAGAGAGAGAGAGAGGCGCGAGGAGGATGCTAATTTTGACAAAAGCAAGAAGCCTGGCTATTTTCCAAGATTATAAATAATTAGCATATTAACCACAGTAGTCTAGGATTAGAAAATGGTTGTTTAAATAGTGGAGATACAGTCGTACTGCAACAAGATATAACAAACATTAATTTCTTCAACTGATAGGTCTTTAATAGCAAAGTCTTGGAATTGGAGTACACAAGGTCTGCCTGTTGTCCAACTTACTAAGCAGTTGTAATGGATGATTTACAGATTCATTGATCCAGATTTATGTGGGAAGGAAAAAAGAAGAGCAGAGCCTTATCAAGTTGAAAAACAGGTATAGATAGACACTGCACTCAGCATAATGCCTGGTATATAATAGTGCTTAATAATCGTTTATTGATTGACTGAATGAATGAATGGCAGGAAGGCTGAGATCGCTTTGTAAGAAGCAATAAAATCCATCAGCAGCAATTCTCTGTGTAGGAGATTTTGAATTAGTTGGCTTTTAAGTCTCTGGTCCTTAGAAAATTCCAACAAAATTCTCATTATGGCATGGATACAAGCTTGTAATTTCTGAATGTTACAAATAGCAAAGGAGCACCAAGTGTTAGCAACAGTCTCCCAAGATGAAGATGCTTCAGGTCTTGTTTTGTGACATGCTGACTGTATGCCTCTCATCTGACAACAGTCATTCAGAAAGCAAACAGGTATGAAGCATCTACTATGTGCTAGGCATTGTACAGACACTAGGGATATAAAAAGAGACAAAAGACAGTGCCTAACCTTAAGAAGTTCACAGTCTAATGCTGCCTGACAATCCCTATAGTTAGTGCCATGTAAAGAAGACTTGGCAACAGAGAATGGGCTGCTAGATGCTGAATTTTTTGACTATTGATACCATCTAATAAATGCCATTGCTAATATATGGAGGGGATGTTATCTACATTTGAGTGCATAGAGAGAATACCAATACTAAGAAAATCAATTCTCTTTTATAAATGTTTGAAGTTTCTCTTAAAGTATTTTTTAAAAGTAACACAGAAACAAAGCATTATGGGAAGAGTAGAAAAAGTACTAGCTTTTAAGTTGGGGGACCTAGATTTAAACCTGCCTCTGATGCTTATTGCTTATAAGACCTTGGAGAAGTCACTTAAGATCTTAGGGCAATGATGGAAAACCTATGGCATGGGTGGCAAAGATGACATGCAGAGCACTCTCTGTGAGCACATAGCCTCCCTCCCTGTCCCCCCTCCAGAATTCATTACTAGAAAGACAGAGGGCCTAGGGTGGAATTGTTCCCCCTCCCCATTTTCACTGTTCCTGAGGACATTTTTTCATATCACCTGCCCCTCAGTCCAGCAGCTCAATGAGAGCTCACAGTGGGTAAGATGGGTCCATAGATGGCAGAGCTGGAGGGGAGCAGAGCACTCATGCTACTCCCCTCCCCCTCTCTACACTTGCTGAAGCCATTCCTTATTTCTTCCACTTCTCCACCCAGCAGCCCAATGGAAGTGCTTTCTCCCTCCCCTATGTGGGGTAAGGGGGGAGTTGGGAGTGGGGTGTGCCTGGCACTTAGTGGGGGGGAGGGACACAGCATGTGGTCTGGGGGGGGCAGGCATAGTACTCTGTCTGGGGGGTGGGGTGGAGGAGGTAGGGCCTGGTACTCTGTATCTAAAAGGTTTGCCATCACCATCTTAGGACCTCAGATTTCTCATCCATAAAATGTGTGGGGTGTGTGGACCAAGTGGCCTCTGAGAACCACCTTTCAGCTCTAGACCTATGTTCCTATATATACTCTGAATTTCAAGTGTTATGACTAGGTCATTCATTAAAATCACCTAAGGTTTAAAACAAATAAAACATATCAATTTTCAAATCTATGTTATTTCCCTAAATTTTCATAATTGCTCTTTTATAGAAATCCTTGGCAAGAGGAGGAGAGAGACTTATTTTATTTGAGGAAAATTTGATGTCAAAGTCAGGGCTTATATTTCATGGTATTTATACAAGATCCTGAAGCCAAAATTTGAAATTATGGATTCAATATCATTTTCTCCCTTGGTTGTGTCCTTGGAATTAGGAGAACTGGATGAGAAAGAAGAATCAAAATTATAGAATTTCAGAGCTAGAAAGGAACTTGGAAGTCATTTATTCCAGTTTTTATGGAGGAAGAAACTGAGGTACAGACACTTAAAGTCACTCGATCAAGACTGTGCACCCAGTAAGTGGCAGAGTCAGAATTAGAACTTGGGTCTCCTAATTCCCAGCCTAATGCTCTTTCTACAGCACCATGTTGCTTCTCAGCCAAAATTCTTCTATAAAAGATCAGCAAAAGAATGGTCATTTTTAAAAAGTTTAAAAATTTTTTTAAAAAGAGCCCATCAATTCATTTGAGATGTGCAGCCTATAATAATTATTTTATATTTTGTTTTAAATGATTTGTTCCATCATAGGCACTAAACACTATGTCAGTTTTCTCTGTTTCCCCTTCAGTAGGATGAATTATTCTCTGCCTTCTTTCCTCATTTTTCAAAGAATGGCCTGTATGTTTTATCTTCCAGAACAGGAGAACTCAGAAATAAAACCTACATTTAAAGTACATAGAGTTTCAGTTTCATTTTGACATGTTAAAATGAAACAAAAGACATGTCTGTTTCATAGAAAAGGAAAAATTAAAACTTTTTAGTTAAGTAAAAAAAAGTTAATAAAAAATTGTCTCTGGAAACCTTAATTACCCCTTAGGGAAAATGCTTCTTTGAGAACCAGAAATCTTGCTTAATATAAAGCATTCAGAGGAAAAATTAAGTACCCAATTTTGGGGAGATTTTGAAGGAATTAAGTCTGCATTACTGAGTTCCCCTCTGGAATTCCAAATTCTACAAACAAGGGTCCTTTCAGAGTTATAAGTTATTCTGAATTAGTTGAAAAGGAGAAAGTGATTCATAGATGATAGGAATTTAACTCTCAAGTCTTCTTGATGGCTGTTGCCTTTATTCCCCTTGCTGATTTTGGAAGGAGGTAAGAGCAGCTGCCACCCTCCTTCCCCTTTTAGTTTAGCGGGTTCGTTGCCAAAATGCATTATTTGTATATGTCTAATCAAAAGCAGCTGTGCCACCAGATTGGCTTATGTGAGCATAAAATAGCAGAATCAGTCAGCCAAACTTCTTTTCTGTGGGTAGGTCCGTCCATCATTCTTGAGACTGGAAGAACAACTCAGCTTTGTAGCTCATTTGATACAGATGACAAAATGATTTTGTTCAGAGAGCGGAAGTCAGAATAAGAAAATCCTGTAAGCTCTTGATAGGTGACATAATAATGCATTATGCCATTGTTAATGGGGATATTTGAAAGATTAAGAAGCATATGAGAGAGACATTCTGATTTAGAAAGAACAGTGTGTCAGAGTAATACTCCCTAACAGCTGGGCCTGTTGAATGAGCCTAAATGTCTGGATAAAAGTCCCTTGGAAGATAAGTTTGGACATTATGCCAAATTGCCAGGGAAATAATAAGCTAGTGGACTCATGCTGTGAAATATGTCATGGGTTAGACATGCTAACTGACATCCTGATGAGAGGAAGCTGACTAAATCTCAGCAAAGACACAAGTTCCCAAGTGAGACTGATGCTCTCCCAGGCCGAACATATCTCATGGCTGGAATAGTAAGCGCATCAGAGTGATGTGTGCTTGAGAGGAAAACCTAAGGTTCTCCAATACTGAATGATTTCATGTGTTCCGTCTCTGCTCATACTCAGATCATTTCTTTTTAAATGAGGGTTTCATAGAGATCATAAGATTTACAGATGGAAGAGACCTTGGGAATCATAGTACCCCTGATCATAAGCTTTAGAATTATAGGGGATTTCAGAGGCCAACTAGTCTAGCCCTCTCATTTTACAGATCAGGAAAGTGAGGCCCAGAGAAGTCAAGTAACTTGCTCACGATCATACAGAGAGCAAGTGTCACAGATGTGCTCTAGTTCAATCCTTTTATTTTCTAGATAAGAAAATTTTCCTTTACAGAGGTGAAGTGACTTGCTCAAGATTACAAAGATAATAAGCAACAGAATCAAGATTCAGACCCAGCTTTTCTTGCTCCAAATCCAAAATTCTTTCCTTTTGCTTCAGTGGTGATGTTTGGAGAAATCCCTAGTTTTCAATCCAAAAGTCTGGGTCAGGTCTGAGATCCCCAAATCCCTCTTTGTCCCCAGACACTAAAGAGGCACCAGAATGAACTAGATTTCTGAGAATGGCTTAATACTGGATCTTTGGTCTAAAGCTTGATTCCCCCCCACACTCCCCACTGCTAGTTCAGCCAGCAGCATCATTTCATTGAGCTTTGGTGGGATATCCAAGTTCCCCAGCAGCCCTCAAAGGTAATGTAGTCTCTTAAAAGGCTGGACCACAAGGGTGGGCCTCTGGCTGTGTTACTGGCTTTGCATCTAAGTAATGGGCCTAAACCCTGTGCCAAAGTTGCCATCTTTTGAAATTGATTCCATCTTTTAAAACCAATTTAAAATTTCATCCTTTTAAAATTTAAATTTAACCATCAGAATGGCATATTGTCAAAGATCTAGATTAGGTGTCAGAAAATTTGGGGTCTAGTCCAGTTCATCCACTTACTAGAGATATGATCTTGGGTAGAGTCATTCAATTTTTTTGTGCCTCAGTTTCCTCATACCCATAAAAAAGTGATAATCATGTATAGACCTTTTCAAGGTGGTTATAAAGCCAAGATTATATATATGAAAGAGATTTGAAAACTAAAGCAATACTAACATAAGGGAGAAAAAGATATTATCTCTTAATAGGGCAGCTAAATGATGCAATGGATAAGAGTTCTGGGCCCTAAGTCAGGATAGACCTGAGTTCAAATACAGCCTCAGATATTTCCTGGCTATGTGACCCCTGGACAAGTCACTTAAACCTGTTTGCCTCAGTTTCCTCACATATAAAATGAGCTGGAGAAGGAAATGGCAAACTACTTCAGGATCTTTAAAAAAAAAAAACCTAAATGGGGTCACAGAGTCAGACACAATTGAAAAACAATTAAACTGAACCTTTTAATAATTGTGTGACCCTGGGTAAGTCATTTAACTTCCCTGGCTTTCAGTTTTCTCATCTATAAAATAAAGGAGTTATACTGGATGTCTTCTGGGCCAGCCCTAAATATATGATCCTATGATCGATAAGAATTGAGGGAGTATAAAAATAGGACATATGTGGCATTTGGCATAAAACCACAGTCTGAATCCAAGTAGTTTCTTTATCTTTTAACATTGTAGCTTATCAGTTACTAATGTTAGAAATCTATGATTTTTTTTTATTGAAGCTATCTAGTACAAGAGTATTTTTTTCTTTTAAAATCCTTGCTTTCTGTCTTAATATTAATTCTAAGATAGAAGAGTGGCAAGGACTGGGCAGTTGGGGTTAAGTGACTTGTCTAGGATCACACAGGTAGGAAATGTCTAGGGCCAAATTTGAATCCAGAACCTACTAATTCCAGGCCTGGCACTCTATTACTGTACTACCTAGCTGCCCGTAGAAAAAGAGTATTTAAAAATAGTTCCCAGATATTTTTAGTTGGCTCCATGACAGGAGGGGATAACTAAGAGTTACTGGACTTGAATCCAGAAAGGCAAGCATTCAACACCTTCCTTTACTGTTTAACTGTCTGCATGACCTTGGGCAAGTCATAACATTTCTGGGCTTCAGTTCTTTGTCATAATAGAATGGGAGCCACACAGTATCCAAGGGTGATTTTTATCACCATATATGCACTCTAACAAACATATTACTTCCTTTTTCTTCCAACCCACCTGCCTTCTCTTGCTCTCCCTCTCCCTCTCTTGGTCTTTCTCAGTCTCTCTCTCTCTCTGTCTCTGTCTGTGTGTGTATGTGCCTCTATCTCTCTTTCTGTGTCTCTGTCTCTGTCTCTCTGTCTCTCTCTTTCTCTCTCACAAACACATACATATAGACACTCACAAATATACATTCCTTAATGTTTCTTCTCTCAAAATACACCTCTCTTCCACCTCTGTAAGTCTAACAAGTAAATGCCAAGACTGAACTATGCTAAATCTGGCCTCAGATGTTTTTTAGCTGTGTGACTCTGGGCAAGTCACTTAACCTTATCTGCCTAGTCCTTACTGCTCTTCTGTAGAAGGTAAGGGGTTTGAAAAAACTGATCTATTCTGGAGGAGATATATCTATCTGTATTTTAGGGAGGCAGCAGGCAACAAGGCGTTGGCCTTGCAGCTAGATGGCTCAATGGATTGAGAGTCAGGGCTAGAGATGAAAGGTCCTAGGTTCAAATCTGGCATCAGACACTTCCTAGCTGAGTGACCCTGGACAAGTCACTTAACCCCCATTGCCTGGCCCTTACCACTCTTCTTCCTTAGAACCAATACACAGTATTGATTCAAAGATGGAAGGTAAGAGTTTAAAAAATAATAATAATTTTTAAAGGAAAGGCCACTTAAAAATGTATTGATTTGGTACATTAAAATACCCAGTTAGTTTCTTCCCTTACTCTTTCCTCTTCTCCCATTAGAGAAAACATCATTTCACAAAAGGATATATTTATATACAAAAATATGTCTTACTTATTTCTACTTATCAGTTTCTTTAATGTAACTATGGGCAAGTCCTCTGTTTTGTGTGACCATGGACAATTTCTCTGTGAGTCTGCTTTCAAAGCCTCTTTGAATGGGCAGCTCTTCTTGGGTAAGCTGCTGTAGCAGCCTTCTCCCACCTTCTGTGGGAGGTAGGGAGGCTAAAGGACTACCCAGATCATCCCAAAGCTTGGGTACCTGGGAGTGGCTCAAATGTGGATTCAGCAAAGCCATGGGCTAAGCTCCGTCCAGTACACGTCAGTAGGCGTGAGCAAGAGGTTTATCCTCCTGAATGCTCCATGGGATGGTCATTGCATATATGCTTGTTCTTTAACTTCTTTTTTTCTTTTTAGACCAAACTTGTGATTTCACTGGTAAAGGAAGCTCCTCTTATCAATTCAGATTTGCAGCTTCTCTGCAAACTGAAGCCTTAGAGAGATGTTTAGGACAATCAGAGATTAAGTTACTCCCTCCAGAGTCATGCCCTGAGCCTTGAATTCAAACCTTCCTAACTCCCAGGTTTGTTCTCCATCCACTATGACAGGCTGCCCCTCCTTCACTAACCTGCTGCGTAGGAAACATTACCATCCATTATCTTCCTTCGACCACCTAAGATGCGAGGCTTTGCTCTTGGATTAATGGGGTGGGAATCTTACTGAAAAAAAATGTTCCTTCCCTTTTGTGTTAGATATTATCATAGATGGTTTAGGTTAAAACTCTCTAAAATCTATTCAGTAACAGGTTAAAAAGTCTCATGACCAGGTGTGGTAATAGGAAACGGGGAGGCCAAGGAAGCTAGACTTAGTTTGGTGAAGTTTTGTCTTCTACAGGTTAATTCATAAACTGATTATTTGATATTGGGAATATATGCAGAGACATAGTACTATAAATAATAATCAGGTTCATACTTTTTATTCAGTTGTGTGACCCCATTTGTGGTTTTCTTGGCACAAATACTAGAGCACTTTGCCATTTCCTTCTCCAGCTCATTTGACAGATGAGGAAAGTGAGGTAAACAGGATTAAGTTACCTGTCCAGAGTCACACAGCTAGTAAGTATCTGAGACTGGACTTGAACTCCTGACTCCAGGCCCTACCTCCCATCAGCCACTTAGCTTCCCAGGTTCACACTTAGGATAATAGACTTTAGAATTGGGACAGATACTCTTGACCAGTAGCTCTCAAACTTTTTGGTCTCAGGACCCCATTATATTATTTTAAATTATTGAGGATCAAGGGGCAGCTAGGTGGCTCAGTGGATTGAGAGCCAGGCCTAGAGATGGGAGGTCCTAGGTTCAAATCTGGCCTCAGACCTTTCCTAGCTGTGTGACCCTGGAGAAATCACTTAACCCCCATTGCCTAGCCCTTACTGCTCTTCTGACTTCGAACCAGTACAGAATATTGATGGAAGATAAGGGTTTAAAAAATTATTGAAGATCTCCTAAAGAACTTTTGTTTATGTGAGTTGTGTATTGATATTTTTTTCATTTTTGAAAGTAAAACATCTTATTATTAAAAATAGTTTTGATCTCATAGACTCCCCTAAAAGGGTTTTAGGGACCCCTAGTCTCTAGACACCCTTGAGAACCACTACTCTAATCTAATCACTTTATCTCTAAGTACCCCAGAGAGACTGAGTGACTTATTTAAGGTAATGCTATTCATAAAGAGCTACAGTAGCTTTTGAGCTCAGGTCTACTACGAACCATGTTTCTGCCCTTAGACTATCGATAAATAACAATGCCTCTGCTAACATTATTAATACATTGTAACCAATAACATTTAGAGATCCTGCTGTAATCTCATTTGACCTCTCACCTATAAATATAATCTTGTTCCTGTAGAATGAACCCCTTTAAATAATGTTTCATTTTATATCCTGTTTTGGAAGGTACAATGCACAACAGAGGATGTCTGCAGTACTTATCACATTATAGAACATAACCACTCATAACATTGTTTCTATAGGACCATTCTTTCTTTGTCCCAATTTGGATGCCATGAATACATTGTTCCCTGTCCCCCACCCTGCACCCTTCTCATCAGGAGAGGGAGGAAGAGGGGAAGCTGGGAAGGAACTGGGACAGAGGGCCTTGGCAGCTTCAGTGATGGGAAGGGGAAAGCAACATGGATGTCTCTGACAGAGAAAGAAGGTATGACGATCCTTAGGAGCATCAAGAAGTGCAAGAGGATGGAGAATCCTAGCTGTGGTAAAAAAAAAAAAGGGGGGGGGGGAGAGTCTGGGATGGCCCCAGACACTGAAGGAAGGTGCTAAAATAGGGGTGGAGTTGAAGGCAGGATCTACAGATCCTAGATATTTGGTCCATTTAAGAGATGATTGTAAATCAGAGACTGCCTTAACTCGGTTTCTCATATCTAGGCATGTGGATATTATTCACATTGCAAAGGATTCCTCTAAATGGTTTGGTCCCTTGGTGCAGTTAAAGCTTTGTCTTATGTGTTAGTAATTACTGGACTGTGACTCCTTGAACTGGAGTGGGGAAGATGTTTTAAGGTGAGGGATTAAGACCAACTAAGTGGCCCAGTGGATAGAATGTCAGGCTTGGAGTCAGGAAGACCTGGGTTCAAATACAGCCTCAGGCACTTACTAGCCATATGATCCTGGACTAGTAAATTAAACCTCTTTTTGCCTATTTTCTCATCTGTAAAATGGCCAAGGTTGTTGTGAAGATTAAATGAGATAATTATAACGTACTTAACACTCTGCTTGGCCATAGTAAGTACAATATAAATATTAGCCGTTATAATTATTATCATTAATTTGTTATTATTGTTCAGTCGTTTCAATTGTTTCTGATTCTTTTTGACCCCATTTGGGATTTTCTTGGCAAAGATACTGGAAGTGTTTGCCATTTCCTTCTCCAGTTTATTTTATGGATGAGGAAACAAAGATAAACAAAGTTAAATGGCTTGCCCAAGGTCACACAGTGAGGCCAAATTTGAACTCAGGTGTTCCTGACTCCAGATCTGACACTTTATCCTCTGAGCCATCTGCTGACCTCTTCTTCAAATCCTCCTTTTCTTTTCTCTTCTCTTCTTTTCTTTTCTTTCCTCTTCTCTTCTCTTCTTTTCTTTCCTTTTCTCCATTTTAAAATTATAAAATCATTTATTATGTAAATTTTTATTTTTTGTTTTTATTGTTATTTTTATTGTTATTTATTATGTAAAATTATTAATCTATCATCAAAAATACAAGCATTTCAATATACAAAGAAGAAAAAGAAACAGGATTTTATGGGAAACAAACTGCTTTTGTAAGTTTGTTTATATATATATGTATATCTATATACATATATATATCTCAAATTTTGCACACAAGTAGCAAAACTTCCCTGTTGGCATTCCCTCCTAAACTTTTTTGCTTTCTTCTGTATTTTATTTTTTGTTTTCCTTTGTGTTTTTCCCTCTATTTTCTTTTTATTTCATTTATTTCATTTTATTTTCCTTATTTATTTTATTATGTTCCCATAATCTGTGGCTCCCCATTTTTGTCTTTATGCTTCTTGTATATGTCTCTATCACTTCCTACTAACTTCTTTACCAAAAGAAGCCCTCCCTTATAACAAAAAAAAAAGGTCAGTCAAACAAAATAAAACAATGTATTGGCCACATTTGGAAATGGATGTCTCATTCTGCCTATCCCCTCTTTTCTGAAAGACCTGAGGCACACTTCACAGTCAATTAAAGTCATGATTATAGTTGTCAGAGTTCTGAAGTCTTTCAGAGTTGTTTCCATTTATATTATATGAATTTGACATTTACATTAGGTAAATTGTGCTCCTTTCTTTCCACTCTGCATCATTTCATATCTGTCCTCCAAAGATTTCATGAATTCTTCATTTTCATAATTCTTATAGTCCAAAATATTCCCTTGTGTTTATATAACAAAAGTTACTCAGTTGTCCCCCAACCGATGGCCACCCACTTTGTTTTCTTTTTTTTGCTACAATGCAAAGTATTACTACAAATATTTTTGTGCATATGGTGCTTTTCCTTCAACCTTTGACCTCTTTGGAGCATATGCCTAATACTGGTATTCTTGGGTTGAAGGCTCAGTACAGTTTAGTGACTTTTGGAGTATAACTCCAAACTTTTTCCAAATGATTGGACTAATTCACATGAACTTCCAAAGTAATTTTCTACTTCTATCTCTAATACATAGTAAGCTCCAAGGACAACAGAAGTCATCACCAATTGATTCCTGTCTCTGCTACTGATAGCAATTTTGAGACAAGTTGTAGGGCTTATGTGACCTCGTTTTTATTCAATGAGACTGTCCACCAGTAACTGTACTGAAATGCACAGTGGTCCCATAATATGTGGCTCCCATTCTTGTCTTCATGCTTCTTGTATACGTGGCTTTCAAACTACCATATTATGTAACAGCCTTCCCATACAAAGATTTGGTCCATCATCAAGAGAGCATGTTTGGAGACAGCAAGGTGGCTCAGTGGATAGAGCACCATGAGTAGAGTTGGGAGGACTTTGGTTCAAATGTGACTTCAAACACTTCCTAGCTATGTGATTCTGAGCAAGTCACTTAACCCATTTGCCTAGCCCTTGCTCTCTGTCTTAGCATTGTTACTAAGATTGAAAGTAAGGGTTTGAGAGAGAGAGAGAGACACACACACACAGAGAGAGAGAGAGAGAGAGAGAGAGAATGGTTTATTAATTGTTTTTCCTCCCAGGCCCTACAATGAATTTGTATTCATTCTTCTATATACTTTTGTCTGTAACTTTCCATAGAAACAGTTAGATGGTACAGTACATATACTAGGCCTAGAGCAGTGATAGGCAACCTTTTGAGCCTGGTGTGTCAGAATTTGCCAAAAACCGAGCATAACTTGGGTGGTGTGTCACTTAGAAAAAGAAACCATAAATTCATGATATGTATAGTTTGAATAACAAAAATGTATAATTGTAATATATAACTATATTTAATAAACAAAAATAGGTAAATTAATATAGGTAGAATTGTCATCTATAGTGCACAGAGTGTCTATACAACACTACAGCAAATGTTACATCCTCAGCATGCGGCCCCATACTTCTCTGTATGTGGCCACACGCAGCCATGTGTCATCAAAAATGGTGTGTCAGTGCTGACACACATATCATAGATTTGCCATCACCGGCCTAGAGCCAGGAAGACCTGAGTTAAAATGTGGCCTTATACACATATTAATGGAGTAATTGTGGGCAAATCTCTTAACTTCTTTCTGCCTTAGTTTCCGTAACTGTAAAATGGGCTAAAAAATAAAATAAAATTGTAAAATAAAAGCACTGGGGTTGTTCTGAGGATCTAATGAAATAATATTTTGTAAAGTAAAATTAGTACAGTGCCTCGTACATAATAGACACTTAATAAATGCAAGTGTCCTTCGTGCCTGCCTTCCCAGATATAATTTCTAAGAACCCTCTAGGACTTCTGTAGAAAACTTCCCTCATACTCAGAAAAAAGCAACCTAAAACTAACATCTATATGCCACATCATTTTATCAGAGATAAATGAACAAAATAGTTAAATTAGCCAAAAGGTTGAGGAGAGCAATACCTCTGTAGAAAATACGAGTTTTAATATAATCCTAAAATTTTAGAATTAGAAGGAACCTTTGAATTAATTTGGCTCAACTTTCTCATTTGACGTGAAGAAACTGAAGCCCAGAGAAGAGTAATGAATGTTCAAGGTCTCATGAGCTGCTAGTGGCAGAGTTAGAGCTAGAACTCAAATTTCTTGCAATGGGGTAAGAGAATGTGGACTGATTCTACATTCAGTCTACATTCTTTTACCCCATTGCACATTAAATTTCCTCTCAGCATGTGAGTGCTTCGAGAGTGCTTGGATTTTACAAAGAAGGAGAAGTGACTAATTTATTGACAGAGTTTATATTAAAGTAGTTTACCTTAAGGCAGTCAGATTGCCCAGTGGTTAGAGCACTGGGCTTAGAATTAGGAAGATTCATCTTCATGAATTCAAATCCAGCCTCAGACACTTTTAGTAACTATGTGACCCTGGGTAAGACACTTAACCATGTTTGTCTTAGTTTACTCGTCTGTAAAATAACCTGTAAAATGAAATGGAAAACCACTCTAGTATCTTTGCCAAGAAACTCCCCAAAATGGGGTCGTGAAGAGCAGAACATAACTAAAACAACAATTTTACTTTAATTTACTCATTCATCTTCATTTCCTTAACAAACATTTATTAAATCCCTACTATATTCTTAGTAAATGGATATGAGGCTGAGGAATTGAAGTGGTCAGTCAAGCAAAGATGAAGTAATACAAAGCCTTTGCCCTCGAGGAACTTGCTATCTAGTTAGAGAAAGAAAACATACACTCAGATTAACACAAACTGGATTGTATAAAGGACATAAATTAGGGCCAAGATGCTCTGAGACTTGTCATTACTGAAAGATCATTTTCAGGTGATGGAATTAGGGAAGACTTAAAGAAAGCGTCACCTCCTTGGTTCCTTGAAGGAGTGGAATGATTTCAATAGACAGAATTGAAAAGGTAGAGTCTGTTACTGCTTAAGCAAAGTTATGGAGGCAGGAGATGGAGAACTAGAGCCTTTGGTATACACTAGCCTTAGATGATAAGATTTAGAAATAATTTAGTCTCCTTATTTTGCATACTGCACTTCTATGGTATGCTTGAAGTACAAAACAGTAAGATTTTCAGATTTTTAAGATAATAAGAAAATTTTCATTGACATTCATACCTCTAAAATTCAGGGAAAGAGAAGCAGTCTTTGCTTTCTGGGTGGACTTTTAATAATTGAAATAGTTTTTTGTCCCATTTAGCCTCTCTTTCTGGATGGTCAAGTAAGTGGGCTCTTTATCTTTCAGCTGATGAAATAAAAATGACTTCTTTGTCTGGTGGAAGTCAGTGGTCAGGAAAGAAGTAGGAAATGATTGTTTCCCTTTTATAAATCAAAAATTCCTCTTACAACTCCCAAAGCTGGGAGTAAGATGGGGCCATATTTGGGGATGTAGGGGGGACAAGGCCAGGGAAGGTCACCCAAGCATCCCCAGACAGGTACAACTTCCCTCAAACCCTCTTTATCTTGCCTTGTGGTAAAAACTGCAAGAGAAGCTATATGGGTACAGGATGATTTTTAAAGTCTCTTCCACCTCTAAACCTTTTGGTCTGGGGTTAGGATACCTAGGATCTAATCTTGGCTATACTACTTACTACCTACATGGATCATAATCATGGAATCATAGATTTCAAGGCAAAGGGACCTAAGAGATCATCTAGTCCAGTGATTCCCAAAGTGGGCGCTACTGCCCCCTGGTGGGTGCTGCAGCAATCCAGGAGTGTGGTGATGGCCACAGGTGCATTTATCTTTCTTATTAATTGCTATTAAAATTTTAAAAAAATTTATTTCTAGGGGGCTAAGGAATATTTTTTCTGGAAAGGGGGAGGTAGGCCAAAAAAGTTTGGGAACCACTAATCTAGTCCAGCATTTATGAATGAGGAAACAAAAATTTAGAGGGATTAAATGCTCATTGTCACACACAGATAGTAAGTGGCAGAGGTAGGATTTAAAATTATGGCCCCCATGGGACTCCAAATCCAGCATACTTCCCACCACAAAATAAAGCGGCAGAGCCAAGATGGCAGCTTAGCACCAGAAGCCAAAACCTCTCCGACTATCCTTCCATACCGATCTTTAAAACAAGCTTCAAATAAAACAGAAATCCAAACTCAATAAGAAGTCATGAGACTGCTGAACACAATTTGAAACATAGGCTCAGAGATTCTATCTTCACAGGATAAGGGAGAGATGGACTGGCTGAATACCCACCCCAACCCACTACACTGAGAACTATGATAAGACCAGGCTATCTGTGTGAGTAGAGGCTGAAGCCACAAGGGACCTCCTCTGACCCACCACACAAGACAAAAAAGGCAGGAGTAGTGATCATGATCTCAAAGTTAAAGTAAAAATAGATTGGATTAAAAGACATAAGGAAGGTAATTACATCTTGATAAAAGGCAGTATAAATAATGAAGAAAATATCAATACTCAATGTATATGTACCAAATAGTATAGCATTCAGATTTTTAAAAGAGAAAATAAAGGAGCTTAAGGAGGAAATAAATAGTAAAACCATACTAGTGGGGAACCTCAATCTTCTCCTATCAGAACTAGATGAATCAAACCATAAAACAAATAAGAAAGAAGGGAAGTGAATGAAATGTTAGAAAAAATAGTTAATAGATATCTGAAAAAAACTGAATAAGGATAAAAAGGAATATGCCTTCTTTTCAGCAGTATATGGTATATATACAAAGATCAACTGTATACTAAGTCTTAAAACATTGCAAACAAGTGTAGAAAAGCAGAAATAATAAATGAATTTTTTTCAGATCATAATGCAATAAAAATCATCATTAACAAGGATTCATGTAGAGCAGTGGTTCCCAAACTTTTTTGGCCTACCACCCCCACTCCAGAAAAAATATTACTTAGACCCCTGGAAATTAATTTTTTTTATTTTAATAGCAATTAATAGGAAAGATAAATGCACCATCACTGCTTCCCTGGATCACTGCAGCACCCCACCAGGGGGCAGTAGCATCCACTTTGGGAATCACTGATGTAGAGGAAATTTAAAATTAATTGGAAACTAAATAATCTAATTCTTCGAAACTGGTAGGTCAAAGAAAAAAATCACAGAAACAATTACTGATTTCACTGAAGAGAATGACAATGAGAAGACAGCATATCAAAATCTATGGGATACAGCCAAAGCAGTACTGGGGGTGGGGGTGGGGAATTTATATCCCTGAATTCATGAATCAGCAAAATAGAGAGGGGGAGATCAATGAATTGAACATGCAACTTAAAAAGCTAGAAAGAGAACAAATATAAAATCCCCAGCTAAAAACTAAATTGGAAATCCTAAAAATTTAAAGGAAAAATTAACAAAATTGAAAGTAAAAGAACCATTGAACTAAAAAATAAGACTAGGATCTGGTATTCTGAAAAAAAGAAACATAAAACAGATAAAGTACTGCTTAATCTACTAAAAAAGAAAGAAGAGAATCAAATTAACAATATCAAAAATGAAAAGGGTGATCTCCCCTCAAATGAAGAAGAAATTAATACAATTATTAAGTGCTATTTTGCCCAACTATATGGCAGTAAATATGACAATTTAGGTGAAATAGGTGAATATTTAAAAAATATAAATTGCCTAAATTAACAAAAGAAGAAATAGAACACTTAAATGATCCCATCTCTCAGAAAAAGAAATTATCCCCATGGCCAGATGGATTCACAAGTGAATTCTATCAAACATCTAAAGAACAACTAATCCCAATACTATACAGACTATTTGACAAAATAAATAAAGGAGTCTTAGCAAATTCTTTTTATGACACAAATATGGCACTGATTCCCAAGCCAGGAAGACTGAAAACAGAGAAAGGAAACTATAGACCAATCTCCTTCATGAACATAGATGCAAAAATCTTAAATAGAATACTAGCAAAGAGACTACAGCAAGTTATCACAAGGATTATTCACTATGACCAGGTGGGATTTATACCAATAACTGTTAAAGGGATTTTCTTAATTTCTCTTTGTCTCTTTAAGAGCAGAAGGATTTCTAAGTAGAATGGAACTGACAGGTGTCTGTGAAAGAGAACTGAAGATTCCATTACCTAAGAGACAAGATATATAAGAAAGGATTAGTTGGCGGTTGAAATGGCTTTTTCCTTAGACTTTGGAGAGAGCAGGAGGTCAATCTGGGTCCCTCTGAGTCAAGAGCAACTGGCTGTTTTTTACTACTGACAGCTGGGACAGAAATGAAATTAAGGAGTTCATAGATGGTGGCTATTTATTTCTTAGCATAGGTAGTTAGTTAATGAACAAATTTCTAGGTAGCCAGTGTAGGTAGTTAAAAGAACCTGTCCTCAAAGACAGTTAGAGTAGGGTTTTTTAGAAATTTTAGGTAGGATTAGGAATTTAGGTATAGTTATAAGGCACTGGAGTAATAATCTCTCTTTCCTCCTTTCTATTTTCTATCTGTACTTCTTCTCAAGTTAAACTAAATGTTTTATCAAACTACTCTCTTCACTTTTGTCAAACTCCTACCAAACTAACCTTTAACATAATGCAAGGAAGGTTTAATATTAGGAAAACTATCTGCATAATTGACCATCTCAATAATCAAACCAACAGAAATCATATGATTATCTCAATATTTATAGTGGCCAAAAATTGGAAAATGAGGGGGCACCCTTGATTGGGGAACGACTGAACAAATTGTGGTCTATGACGGTGATGGAATACTATTGTGCTATAAGGAATGATGAACTACTTGATTTCTACATAAATTGGATGAACCTCTATGAACTGATACAGAGTGAAATGAGCAGAACCAAGAGAACATTGTACACAGAAACAGAAACACTGTGGCACAATCAAATGTAATCAACTTTGCTTCTAATAGCAATGCTTGAACAGCAATACAGAGCAATCCCAAGGGACTTATGAGAAAGAATGCTTTCACGTACAGAGAAAGAACTGTGGGAGTAGAAAATGCAGAAGAAAATCATGATTTATCACTTGGTTTTATGGGTATATGATTGGGGCGTTTGGTTTTATAAGACCACTCTATTACAAATATGAATACTATGGAAATAGGTTTTGAGCAAGTAATACATGTATAACCCAGTGGAATTGCTTGTCAGCTCCAGGAAGTGGGAGGGAAGAGAGGAGGGAGAGCATGTAACATTGGAAAAATATTCTAAAAATTAATTAAATTTTTAAATTACATGTAGAAATTAAATTAAATTAAAAAGTCAATTTGCATTCATAAGCCAAGGCAATTATTCTAGATATGTGGCATGAAAGATCTAATCTAGATTCAGCTAAGGCTAGAGTATCCTTTAAGTATAGTTGCCATCTATTCTCAAAGCAACTGGATTGGTGAGACTTGGGGTTCCTAGTCTAGACCAGAAAAGGCAAAAAGACACTGCAGGGGAGCAACTAGGTAACTCAGTAGAAAGAAAGCCAGCCCTGGAGACAGGAGGTTCTGGGTTCAAATTTGACCTCAGATATACTTCCTAGCTGTATGACCTTGGGCATGTCACTTGACCCCAGTTGCCTAAGCCTAGCCCTTCTGCCTTGGAACTGATGCTTGGTATAGATTCTAAGACAGAATATGTTAAGGGGAAAAATAAGACACTGCCCTGGATATGATTAGAAATTCTCACTTACTTAATCCTATACCCTCTGTCCCAAAATGGGCAGCTTCTCCTAACCTAACCTGTGAGATTCTCGTCATCTCACTCCTGAATTACTTACTGCAAAGAAAAATCAAGTTAGACTCAAAATAGGATAAATTCTTGTGTCCATGAGATGTTTTCCCAGTAAGAAAAAGTGTGATCCCTTTCTGAAGACAGGTCATAACTTCTCAAGTTTTCTTCTAGTCTAAGGGTTCTCTTCCCATACCAATTGAGATCTCATTTCTAAAATGTTTTTTAGACATTCATTTTTTTTTAGTGTCAAATCTGATATCAGAACCCAGAATGAATAGACTGTATAGATATACTTAAAGCAATTGAATTTTGCTAGATTTTGTTCATTCTATTTGAAAAGTTAACATTGTTATTCCCAAAGTTAACCCAGTCTTTGAGGCCCAGTTGAGAATACATATATCTATTGCTGATTGGCTTGGAGACAGCGATTGAGTATGGTGTCTTAAAGAATGTTTTGTTTCTCAGGTGTGTCTGACTCTTTGGAATCCCATTTGGCATTTTCTTTGGCAAATGGTTTGCCATTTCCTTTTCCCACTTTTCCTTTTTACAGAGGAGGAAACTGAGGCAAAAAGGGTTAAAGGATTTTCCCAGGGTCACACGGTTAGCAAGTGTCTGAGACCAGATTTGAACTCAGGAAGATGAGTCTTCTTGACTCCATGTCCGGTGCTCTGCCCACTGAATCAGCTAGCAGCCCTTTAAAACAGATAAGACAGTGAATATTGCCTCATTTGCATTTCCATCTCTCCTGATGACAAACTGGATTCATTCAGTGTGGGCAATTTTGGAAATAATGAAGCTTCCATCTAGTTTATACTCAGTTCAAGATCAGTATGATTCAGTATTAAATCACCCCAGATTTCTAAGATTCTGTAAGAAAAGTGGATGTTTGCAGCCCACTTTCAAACTGGATCTTAAATGATATCTTTATTCAAGACCCAGATAGAACCAAGACTAAAGAGGCCATTCAAGCTAAGAAGTGGTCCAGTGGCCCAGTAATACTGGGCTGAGGTCTGAGCTCCTGGTATAATAAAATGAACCCAGCATCCCTTAAGGGTCACCTTGGAGGCCAAATTCAAATAATTAACCTCTCTTAGGATGATTGAGGACATCTAGGTGGCAATGTACATAGAGTATTAGACCTGGAGTCAGAAAGACTCACATTCATGAGTTCAAATCTATCCTCAGATGCTTAATAATTGTGTGACCCTAGGCAAGGGACTTAACCCTGTTTGCCTTAGTTTCTTTATCTGGAAAATGAGCTAGAGAAGGAAATGGAAAACTATTCCAGTATCTTTGCCAAAAAAAAAAAAAAAACAACTCCAAAAAAGGGTTGCAAGGAGTCCAATATGAATGAAATAACTGAACAACAACAGAACTGTTGAACTTGAACCCTTCCACATCTCTGCCTGCCTATGTGTCTCTGTCCACTTGCCCAACTTGGATTTAGTCCATCAGTACCTCTGAGGTCTACATTTAAATAATAGAAAATGGGGATCCAGGTTGCTGCTCTACATTTGAGGGAACTGATTTAGAAAAGTCTCTTAAGCAAGGCTATTTCTCCCAAGTGGGATATCTGGTCACCTGAAGCATCTTGTGTGATAATGGCCTCTCTTTTTTTTTTTTTACTCTTTTTTGGGGGCACATTGGAGACACTCTCCAAGCCTTGGTTAACATAAAAGTAATAGGCAGAATACCTACTTGGAAAATAATCTGCTGTCCTCAAAAGGCTTCTTCATACACTGAGACCAAAAGAACAGCATGGTTGTTTTCTTTTTTTTTTTAAAGGACATCTGACTGATTAATCTAGCCTTTGGCCCCAGGGGGAGGAAGTACAGTGTGTAAAGAGCGTGAGAGAAGCCCAGTCTTTACCTGGATTATATATTTATTGTTCAGTAAACCAACAGAGAAACTAGACACCTAAGCCTACCAAGCAGGCTCTTTGGGGGCATTCTTTATTTTAAGAATTTGCATTCAGTTCAGACTTGATTAGATAAAGAACTGACTTGAATAGGACCAAAGATTTGGGGTGAGAGCAGCAAGGAGTAGTGGAATACGGAACACATTTTGTGAAAGAAAATTATTTGCAAGGAGCAACTAAGTAGCACAGTGGATAGAGCATCTTTGGAATTGAGAGGACCTGGGTTCAAATCTGACCTTAGATACTACCCAACTGTGCAATTCTGAACAAGTCACTTAACCCTAGTTGCCTAGCCCTTGCCACTCTTCTGTCTTAGAATTTAAGTAAATTAATTAAGGGTTAGAGGAAGGAAGGAACAAAGGAGAGAAAACCACTTGCTCTGAAAAGGAGTCAAAGTACCTCTGGTTTTGGTCCATTTGTATCCAAACCCCAGTTTAAAAGAAAGAAAGGAGGAAAAAACCTTACCTTCTGTCTTAGAATCAAAATACTACATATCTGTTCCAATAAAAGAGTAGTATGAGCTAGGCATTTGGGTTTGAATGACTTGCCCAGGGTCACATAGCTAGGAAATGTCTGAGACCAGATTTGAACCCAAGACTCCCATCTCTAGGCCTGGCTCTCTTTCCACTGAGTTGCCTACTTGCTCTCAAACCCCTCTTTTGACAGATGAGGAACTGGAGGTCCCACTAGAAAGATTAATTGACTTATCCAAAGTAACAGCAAATAGCAGAGCCAGGTTTTGAATGAAGTCCTTTAATTCTGAATCTATCCGTCTTCATCTGTCATTTTTTCCATACTACCAGGGGTGTGACAATACCATTTTACTGGGACAGCCAGTTGTTAAATTGTTCTCATCAGCATTTATAACTCAAAAATTAGCAATCAATTAAAATTATAGCTTGGTTTATTGTTTTGTTCATTATCTAGATTTTAAAAGGTATTAGTGGAGTAAATTAAAAGTGTGTGAGCAAACATCCATTGTCCCCCCCACCTGATGGCTAAACATTTTATAGGCACATCTTCTTATTTTATGAACTCTGCTTGAGCTCAGCAGAAATCAGGAGAAAGCTCATAGAATGAAATCATCCCATATGGAAGGCCTGGAGACTGTTGGGTAATTAATAATAATAATAATAACAATAACAATATTAGTGACAACAAGCCTCAAAACAGCCCTGCCCATTACTGTGACCTCTTCCAAGCTTGATATTCTAGGATTCTTTTTTAGGAATAGATAAATATGTTCTTCCCTCAAATAGCATCAACACAGGGCTTCATTATCAGTCATCAAGTACATGTTTTCCTGTCTAGCATATGGAACCAATTTCTTTATTATCTGAGGCTTAGAAACAGAGGGGTTCAGTGATGGTAAATGCATAAGAAAAATATTTGTGTCTCCCTAACATAGCTACTTCTGTATGGGCCCCTTATGATTTTCTTTCAGATGTTAGCTGGCTTGTCTCAAGTTTACTTTGATTATACAGAGGTGGGGCAAAAAAGGAAGAAAAAATGAGTTTTCAGGTCTCTGCAGCCAGCTTGAAGCCAAGTAATGTTTTGGTTACTTCTTCCTTATGTCTCACCTAGTTGCATGATTCTGGGACATCTCTGACTTGTCTACTATTCCCCTCATCATGCTTCAGCCTTGGTACACTGCCTCATCACTACCCTCCACCCTTCTGATTGAAGGTTGGAGCCATGAACTCCCCAACCTCCGTTTAAGGAGGGAGTCCACCTTAGAACATTTCATTCCTCACCTGGCTGCACTACTTTGAGGCAACTCAGATTTCATCTCTCCTCCCCTACTTCTTGATCTCCTTTTGGGTGTTTTCTCCTGCTGGTAGATTGTAAGCTCCTTGAAGGTAGGGACTGTCTTTCTTTATTCATATTTGAATTCTAGTTTTTTTGTTGTTTTTTTTTGCAGGGAGGAAAAAGAGAAATATAGAACAGTAATTGAGTTGGTCTGGGCACAGGTGGGTGGGGAGCTCCCCATTCTATTTGTTGTCTTAGAGAATCACTTAGGGCAACTGAGAAGTTAAATCACTTAACTATGGAAATATTTGAACCCCGGTCTTCTTGCCCATCAGGTTAGGTTTCTGTCCTCTCTGCCATGCTGCTTGTCTCCAAATTATTACATAACCCTTTTAGATTTAGAGCATTTTAAACACAAGATCATACCCTTAAATTCAAGAGGTGGAAAAAAATTTATCTTGATTTTGAATGTTCCACCAAAATGTCTGTCCCTAGGTTCATTCCTCTCCATGTCTGCTGAATATGACTTTTTTTCTCCTTGCCTCCATATAATTCTGAATATTCAAATCCACTTTGCCTGATCTACTGTCCTATTTAAACCATTTGCATCCTGGGGAAAGATTCTTCCCAAAAAAGGGATGTTAATAAATAGATCCCAGAGAGGCAACTGGGTGATTGAGCACCAGGCATGGAGCTGGGAGAACCTGGATTCCAATCTGGCCTCAGACACTTCCTAGCTCTGTGACCCTGGGCAAATCACTTAACCCCATTTGTTAGCTCTTGCCTTTCTCTCTTAGAGTTGTTACTAGGACAGAAAGTAAGGGTTTAAAATAGATTCTCTCTCCCCAACTTTGCTCTTTTTCCTCTCACTCCTAATCCTCCACTGCCCAACTAAATTCCCCTCTTTTTCTTTTTTAATCAAAGTGGTTCTTCCTAGAAATGAAACCTGATAATGATCTGACAGATAAATATTTTCCAGACTTGTAAGCTTTTACCTTAATGTTAACAGAAAAACAGTGGGTAACCCCTCCTAAATGTTTTCTGGAAAAATGTTTTTTAGTCCCTCCAAATAAAAGATCACTGGAGAATAATCCTGAAATAGCTCCTTAAGAGAGACAACAGACATGTTTATTTCTGAGACCTTAACACAGAGTTGTTTGAATCACGTCTCCTTAATTATTCCCTTCAGAAAGAATATTTGATGTTCTCCCTCTCTCTCCCTCCCTCCCTCTCTCTCTCTCTCTCTCTCTCTCTCTCTCTCTCTC
>NC_058132.1:247487926-247497083 GCF_016433145.1 Gracilinanus agilis
TATACACACACACACACACACACACTCACACACACACACACACACACACACACACACACATATATATATGTATATATATATATATATATATATATATATATATATATATATATATATATATATACTAGCTCTTATTCTTACTCAGAATTTTTCAGGTCCCTTGAGGGGATTTTAAAATAGTTATCTTCTTGCATGCTTTGGGTACTCTCTCCTGTGTAGTAAACATCTCCTTTAAATAACTCATCCCCTTTACAAACACTACTGAACTTGTTGCCACACAAACAGGAAATAGATAACCAAGCCTTAAGTTTAAAAGTATGAAGATATAGATAATAGCTGTTTAAGGTCAAACAAAATATGAAATGGCACATTCCGTTTTCTTCAGTTTTTTATACTTACATTAAGTCTGAGATTATATATATATATATATATTTCAAGGAAATATATTCCTCATGCAGCAACACACTGTAATGTTCTCCATGAATCAGACACTTTTGATAAGCACATCTGGATCTTAAGTCACTTTTTATTACAATCATTTCTTTGTAACTTTTAATCAAGTAACCAAGGTCCTTGCTGTAGATACCCCACTACCCTGAAGGGGGCAATTATGGCATGACTCCTATAGTCTTCTTCCTCCCAATACCCTCTAGCATGTCCCCAACATGCCCCCAGCACCTCTTATGTCACCCCAATGTCATCCTATACCATCCTGTACTAATAGGCCACATCCTAGGAGGAGAGAAGCTGAAAAGCTTCCCCAATTAAGACAGATATAGTGCTTACATCGTAGCTTTAGAGCAGTGATTCCCAAAGTGGGCGTTACCGCCCCCTGGTGGGTGCTACAGCGATCCAGGAAAGCAGTGATGGCCACAGCTGCATTTATCTTTCCTATTAATTGCTATTAAAATTTTTTAAAAAATTAATTTCCAGGGGGCAAAGTATTATTTTTTTCTGGAAAGGGGGCAGTCGGCCAAAAAAAGTTTGGGAACCACTGCTTTAGAGCTAAAAAGGGAATGTTACAGAACTCTTTAGAATCCTAGAACTCAAGCTGGAATCTTGTGCTACCTAGATCAACGACCGTAACTGCTTCAGGCTTCAGTGTCTTCATCTGTAAATTGAGGGATTCCTTCTAGCACTAGGGCTAGGATCCAAAATCACTAAATCATCTTATCTAATCCAGTCCCCTCATTTCATAAATAATTAAAATGAGGCTCAACAAAGTTAAATGATTTGTCCAAAGTCCCACAAGTAGTAAATGGCAAAGTCAAGATTTGAACCCAAGGCCCTTGATCACTGAGCTGCACCCCTACTATTCCTTTAGCCTTGGGATGGGAACAGGGTATAGGGGCACAGTCAGAGTAGAATCTGTTCAAGGAGCATTCTAATCTCCTGGTCAGAATGCTATCCATCATTTTGTTTTTGAAGAATAATCATTGGCCCTTTATCACAGTTTTTTTAAAGAGTTCAAGCTAAGTTTTATAGACTATTGGGGCTTTGATTTTTATCTTAGAAGGTTTCAGACCTTTAAGCCTATCAATCTAGACATTGTCAAACCATAACAGTTTTTTCTTATCTGTCAAAAAAAAAAGATGTGATTAACCAAATCTCTTCTGTTACTCTTGTGCAGTGCATTTAATATTTAATATGTCTCATAACTTCAAGTTTGAGGGGGGGTTGTTTTTAAACATCTAACTTCTATCAGTATCAATTCTAAGACAGAAGAGAAGCAAGGACTAGGCTTGGTTAAGTGTCTTGTCCAGGGTCACACAGCTAGGAAGTATCTGAGGCCAGATTTGAACTCCAGACCTGACTCTCTGTCCACTGTGCTACCTAACTGCCCCCTGGGGAAAGTTTTAAATGCTACATTTAAAAAAGAATATAAATTTCACCTTCGCAGGAATGTCTAGAAAACCCAGACTATTTGCTTTTTGAAATTATTACAGTTGGGAAGATGTTCTTTCCACCTTTGTGGCAGAATGTAGATAATTTGTTGAAGAAAAAGCCAGGCGGCCTTGCATGAGTCACAGAACATTTTCAGAGCTTAGGTTCCTCATCTATAAAATGAGGGGGTTGGCCTAGATGATCCCTGAAGTCCCTGCCAGATTTAAATCTGTGATCTTTCTGTTGTTGTTCAGTCATTTTTCAGACATGTCCAATTCAGTGATCTGGGATTTTCTTGACAAAGATACTGGAGTGGTTTGCCATTTCCTTCTCCAGTTCATTTTACAGATGAGAAAACTGAGGCAAACAGAGTGAAGTGACTTGCCCCAAAGTGTCTTAGATCAGATTTGAATTGAGGTCTTCCTGACTCCAGATCCAGCACTCTATCCACTGTGCCACTTAGCTACCCTTCTAATTACTAGCAAATATGCAGCAAGACCAGAGAAATTGAGGAACCTGTTTGTGTTTCTTCATTCTACAAATTATCATGCTAAAGTGTGCTTCCAATTCTTTTTGTTTCTTAAGCTAAACTAGTTATATCCTAGGACAAGCAATGTGTGTCATCCCTTTCTCCTGTGGCACAGTATTATCCTGGTGTAAATCAAAATATGTGGGTGTCAGGACAGGGTTTGAGGTTAAAGAAGGAAAGGAGAGCAGCTAGTAAAGTACAAAGAAGCTGATGTTTGGTGATCCTGTCTAATTCTTGAATTCCTAACCCCAGGTCATGAGAAAGAGTAAGCCTGTGCCAGGAGTTTTTAGACCCCGAAGAGGCCTGTGGGTAGATTTTAGGGGTGGGGAGTCTCTAAACCTAGATGAAAAAAATGCATCTTTATTTCAGTAAAATTCGTTTCTTTTATGATCCTATATATCTTATTTTGTACATTTAAAAACATTCTGAGAAGCAATCCATAGATTTCAACAGACTGTCCAAGGGATCTGTTGACATAAAAAAGGTTAAGAATCCTGAGTTAATACTAAACTCTGCCTTCTATTTCTAATTGTGGCAGAGAAGCAAAACTGTTCTGGAAGCTAAGATGTTTATTGTCATTCAGTCATGTCTGACTCATCGTGACCCCATTTGGGGTTTTCTTGGCCAAGATACTGAAGTGGTTTGCCATTTCCTTTTCTAGTTCCTTTGACAGATGGAGAGACTGAGGCAAACAGGGTTAAGTGACTTGTCCAGGGTCATATAACCAGCATGTCTGAGGCCAGATTTGAACTAAGGAAGATGAGTCTTCCTGGCTTTTGACCTGGCACACCACCCCCTGTGCCAACTAGCTGTCCCAAGATACCATGGAATTCAATACAAACAATCATGACTTCCCAAGCTGGAAAGGTTTCAAGTGGAGGCCCAGTGATGATGGGTTTTGGAGGGGCTCTCTGTAAGTGTTTTCCCAATATAAAGACCATCTACCAAATCCTAGAAGCATTGGAATTTGTACAACTGGAGGATGTACAGAAACCAATAAAACTGCAGATCATTTGAATTAATGAATAAAAAGAGTGAGCAAAGGGCTGTGGTATACATGTTAATCCTGATCTAGCACCTACATGACTGAAACAGTCAATCTGGGAAACCAAGTCCAACTGACAAAGTAGTCCCTGCATCTCATATTCTCCATTTGCCCCAGATAATGCAGCCTCCACTTACTTCTTTCAGCTGCCAAATTGCAGAGCTCTAAAGAGGAAATGGAAAGAACAGGGGTGATCCTGCCATGGGTGACTTGAGTTTCCATTCATGAGGTGAATATGCTTTGCTTAGAAACTATGCCATTCCATCCTTCAGTTGGCCCCCTCTATGATGAGTTAAACAGACGTTAGTGGTGAGATCTGAAACTTTTAAAACAAAAATTCAAGTAGAAGGAGGCTCACATTGGTAAATGTCTTGGCTCCAAGGAAAAGAGCAGAGAATCAAAGTGATTATTATAAATATCAAAAGTGACTAATGGAAGACAGTGGTATAGGTTCTATAGAATACGTGGAATGCTATAGAGTTAGAAATAGAATATAAGTTCTTTGAGGTCAAGGACTGAATTATTGTTGTCTTCCTCTCCCCAGCCCCTAGCATAGTGCCTTGCACACAATAAGCACTTAATAAATGTCTGTGAACTGAAATTAATTGAATAGGAAAGACCCAACTCCCTGGGGGATAGACAGCATGAAGGGAAAGATAATCTGAAGGAAATTAAAAAATACTAGAGGGGCAACTAGGTGGCCCAGTGAATAAAGAGCCAGGCCTAGAAACAGGAGGTCACTTCCTCATTCCTCAGTTATTTCCTAGCTGTGTGACCCTGGGCAAGTCATTTAACCCCAGTTGTCTAGCCCTTACTACTCTTCTGCCTTGGAACCAATATTTAGTATTAATTCTGAGAGGGAAGATAAGGGCTAAAAAACAGTTCTTAATTTTAAAAATGAAATAAGAAAAAATTAAAACCAGGCAAGGAAAATGGACAATCTGAAGCATAAAATGAATAAATGGTGATTTGGGAGGGTAGGTGATAAAAGTTGTATTATCTTGTTCTGAATCATTCTTAAATTGTTTACTTCTTCAGGCCCCTTTTATAGCCTACTATCATGAAGTCAAGTCCCTTTGGCCTATAGATGAAGAAAATGAGGCCCAAAGACATGTAGGGGATTACTAAGAGTCATACAACTAGTTATCAGGAAAACCAAAAATATACCCTAAATCTCTTGATTTCTAGGTCACTCTTCTTTCCTGAATCTATCAATCGATGGTTTCTTTTAAGTCCTAATAGCTACAGAAAGAAGCAGAATAAGGAGAAAATTCAAGAAGGAACCACCTGGATTATAAATTTGAGAGAACAAAGTGAAATTTGGGAGTGGGGTGGGTAGAAAGGTGGCAGGAAATTTGAAGTATAAACAGAATGAAGGGATGGTACTCTTAGAGAGAATCAATCTCAGAAAATGAAAGCTAGACAGGGCAAATGGGCTAACTGAGGGAGAAAGTGGACAAAATAGTAAAAGATAAAGAGGAAGGATAGGTGATGGAAAATTGTAAGGTCTGTTCCATATCACTCTAAAATGTTTACTTATGCATGCCTCCCTTTATGGTCTGCCACTAAAAATAGAAAAGTGAAATTAGCATTCTTGCTGAGTGCCTCAGAGTAGAGAGAAGGGATCTACTAGAAAAAGGAAGGAAATAAACTGTAATCTTGAGTCCATGTTCTGTGGAAAAAGGGTAAGCAGGCAGATAAAGAAGAAAACAGAAATAAATAGTTACAATTTTTAAAAATAAGATTTTAAAGTAGAATGTAGTATTGTTCATTCAAAGTGATTTGACTGGCAGAGAAGTATCTGTGCCTCGAGACTCTAGAGCTGTCTGGATCCATGATCAATTTTTAATCAACATAAATGGTGTCATAAATTATACATGACAAAATAGCATAAAGTATTGCACAATGAAGGATAAATAATTTAAATGATTAAAAACTGTTTTGCTGTCATAGTTATGAAATGTGGGAACTATATTAGGAATTGGAATAGAGTCTGAAAGAAGAGGTGTCATATTTGGCATTGTGGAAAAAGAGCATTGAATTTGGGAAAGGGAGGGGGAACCTGGGTCTGGATCTCATTTCTGTCCATTTTTACCTTTGGGACCCCGGATAAGTCCCTTACTCTCTGAGATCCTCAGTTCCTATTAAGTTAAGAGGGTTAGACTTGATGAACTCTAAGGCACCTTTTAGCTCAAAAGCCTAAGATAATTAGTGAGGTTGGAACATATGGACTTAAATTCTCCCCTAACTTTGGCTCTCCTACTTTTTCTAGGAACCAAGATTTTTACCTGTATATACTGTTCCCCAAGGGATGAGCCGTCAATTTGTGATTTTATGGATAGAGCCTGGAATCAAGTACTCTTTTCAGATGTCTACAAAAATCATATTTTGTCTTGTGACTCTGGGGAATTCCTTTCTCTCCACAATCTGAGTCTTGCACCATGTTATCTCAGGAAAGACAACATAAATGCCACTGTATGCAATTTAGCATCTTCTTCTACTGTCTCTGCTTTGCATTGCCATTATCTCTATCTTCAGATTTTTGTTTATAACTGTCACAAAGCTAGAAGTATAGACAGTTGGAAGAGAAATCCAACAAAAACATGGCCATATTCAAACTCTCATACCTGATCTCTTGAGGCAATAATAATAAGATTTGTATTACACTATTTAGTATATACCCGAAGGAGGTTATTGATTTTTTTTAAAAAAAGACTCCATATACACCAAATTATCTATAGCAACACTTTTTGTTAACAGAGGAAAAAAGTGTGAACCTATCCATTGGGAAATGGCTCAACTCATTATATGTGAACGTAGTGGAATTTTACCGTTCTGTTAGAAAAGACAAAGATGGCTACAGAGAAGCATGGAAAGAGTTACATGAACTCATGCTAAGAGGAGTAAGCAGAGTCAGGAAAACAATATACACAGTGATTACACCAGTGTAAATGGAAAGAGCAATTATGAAACAATTGAAAATGTAGAATTACTAAGAAAAGGCTCAGCTCCAAAGAAGAGATTTAGAAAACATCTCTCCTAACCCCTTAGATAGGGTGCCATGGCAGTTTGAATATACTTTACACATGTGAAAAATTTCATATATCATCATATTTTATGTACTAATCAATTTGCTGATCCCCCCTTTAATTTTGTTATTTTTAAAAAACCCATTATTTCTATCTTAGAATTGATACCAAGTATTATTTACAGGACAGAAGAATGGTAAGGGCTAGGCAATTGGGGTTAAGTGACTTACTCAGGGTCTCACAGCTAGGAAATAGTTGAGGCCAGCTTTGAACCCAGGTCCTTCCAACTTTAGGCCTGGTTCTCAATCCAATGAGCCACCAAACTGCCCCAATTTTTGTTTGTTTGGTTTTTTTTTTAATTTTATAAGGGGTAGCCATCTCTGAGGAGAGGGAGGAATATGGAGGAAATTTAAGCAATGTCAAGAGAAAAATTATCAGTGAAAATTATTTTTAAAAACAAGAAGCATTATGATATATCATATTCAATTATATCTCATATGTACTAAATGTAGATTTTCTAAGTTCAAAAAAGGGTTCACAGTTGGGCATCAGCTACATGGTAAATGCATTATTTATGTACCGTCCATCATAATAGCTACCCATTGATCTAAATAATTGCTTCAGAAGGATTAAAAGTATCACTCACCATGCTTTTCTGATTTGTCTTTGGACTAATATTAATACTACATAATTTTTATATGCTGGCTGTAGACCTGGCACCGTTCTCTGTTAGCTAAATTTATACATTCACTAAGCACAAAAGAGCCACAGATAGTTTCCCCTATGATATCTCCTTTCTTTTTCATTCAATACCTATTTAGCAACCAACCACCATGTGCTTTACAGGGTTTCTAGGTGGGTGACCGTCCACAATCCATAACAAAAACACTTAAGTTGGATGGCTTCCATTTAAAAATTCAAAACCTATTTATATTATGTAGAAAGGTAACAACTTGATTGAGTTTATTAGCATTCTACAAAACACACAGGCTTATCAAATAGATGAATACAAGGTACAACAGGCACCTTAGGGACAGTAAGGTGGTACAGTGGATAGAGTTCTGGGTCTGGAGTCAGGAAGACTTATCTTCCTGAGTTCACATCTGAACTCAGACACATATTAGCTATGTCCCTGGGCAAGTCACTTAGCCTGATTTGCCTCAGTTTCCTCATTTGTAAAATGAGCTGGAGGAAGAAATAGTAAACCACTATAGCATCCCGCAAAAAAAAAAAAAAAAAAAAAAAAAAAAAAAAAGCCCAAATAGAGTCACAAAGAGTCAGAGCCGACTGAAAATGACTGCACAACAATAGGCACCTAGAAGTCCTGAAGACTAATCCAATAATACTATCTGATTGTGAGACTGACATCAGTCACTATGCTTTGTGTAAACTTGGGGGACACGTGTCAAAATCATCATTCTAACTGATATTGAAGAAATGAATTCTGAATCCCCATGCTCACTATCAAGAGCTTTATCACTAGTAAGAGGCATGATCAAAAAATAAAATAGAAAAGAAATTTAGTCAAAGTCAGTTAACTGCTTTAAATTCTTTCTTTTATGGTCAGGTTTATTTTTCATCCAGGGAAACCAGCATGGGAATCAGCACATTTACTGCACTGGAGGCAGGATATTAAGCACTGTACTAAGTTAACACTTTCCCTACTTCATAATTTATTTGAATAGAAGTGTTTGATAGAGGTTTTTTAATGTTTTATTGATTTCTGTTTTTTATTACATTGTCATTTCCTGTTATACTTCCTTCCGGGATGAACCATCTCACATAACAAAGAAATACATTTAAGTAAAACCTACCAACAAAGAGATATTGACTATCTATGTATGCAACATTCTACTCCTATATTCCCCACCTCTCTACTGACAGGAGGAGACTGGGTTTCATCATCCATTCTCTCCAAGAGCGAAATTGGTCATTATAATTAATCTCAGTTCAGCTGCCTTTTAGTGTTATTTTCATTGACATTATTCTTGTCTTTATGCTTATTTTTCTCCTATTTCTGCTTTCTTCACTCTGCATCAGTTCATTCAGATCTTCCTATGTTTCTCTGAACTCTTCATCTTTGGTGTTATTTATGGCACTGTGATAACTCCATTATATTTACATATTACAATTTGTTCAAACATTCCTCAATTATTAGTTATCCATTTTGTTTCCCCAAAGTGCTACTATGAATCATTTTATATATACATAACATTTCTTTCTCTCTTTAACTTCCTTGAGGTATACAGCCTATAATGGAATGACTGGGTCATTTTTTTTAATAGTGTGGTAAGTTTTCTACCATTGTTTTCTAAAACAATTGAACTAATTCATAGTTCCACCAACAGGGTATCAATGTGTTCATCTTTCTTCAGTACCTCCTATATTGACTATTTCCATCTTTTATTATCTTTGCCACTTTAGGTTCTGAAATGAAACCTCATTTATTTTCATCCTCTTTTCTCTCATTATTAGTACTTTGGGACGTTTTTCACATGGTCATTAATTGTTTGCCTTGGGGAGTGTATATATGTATGAGAAGGGGTAAAGGTAGGAAAAGAAAGAGAGAGGGGGGGAGGGAGGGATGGAAAGAAAGAGAGAGAGGGAGAGAAAGAAAGGAAGGAAGGAAGGAAGGAAGGAAGGAAGGAAGGAAGGAAGGAAGGAAGGAAG